>NW_020450747.1:132766-142987 GCF_003343035.1 Apteryx rowi
ACTGTTTAGCCTGGAGAAGAGAAGGCTGAGAGGAGATCTTATCAACGTGTACAAGTATCTGAAGGGAGGGTGTCGAGAGGATGGAGCCAGATTCTTTTCAGTGGTGCCCAGCGACAGGACGCGAGGCAATGGGCACAAACTGAAACACAGACASTTCCATCTGAACATGAGGAAATTCTTTTTCACTGTGAGGGTGACAGAGCACTGGAGCAGGTTGCCCCGAGAGGTTGTGGAGTCTCCTTCTCTGGAGATATTCAAAACCCGCCTGGACGCGATCCTGTGCAACGTGCTCTAGGTGACCCTGCTTGAGCAGGGGGGTTGGACTAGATGATCTCCAGAGGTCCCTTCCAACCTCAACCATTCTGTGATTCTGTGATTTATAGTATATATACTATGTTTGGGAAATGGGCTTTTTTAAAGACAAATCTTTCTAAGGCTATTTGAATTTTTAGAGGGATTCAACAAAATTGTCAACAAGGCCAATCTGTTTGATATATTCAGATTTCCAAAAGGCTTTTAGCAAAATTCTTCATCTAAAGCTTTGAAGGAAGCTAAGCAGCTAGAAGGAAGGTCCTCGCATGGATGATGAATAGGTGGCCAAAAGACAGAAAACAAAGGTGGAAGTAAAAGCTCTGTCCACTACAAGAACTGATATCAGCAGCAGAATTCTGTAAGAAACCTGCACTGTTAACACATTTGTAAGTTATACCGAAAACACAGAAATAACAAAGGAGGCTGATAAGGGTAATTCATAGTACAAAGGATGTCTGAGGACTGGAGACTGACTGAAAAGATCTGTAGAAGGACTTTATAGCATGAGTGACTGGTCAGAAAAATGACAGAAGACATTTCATGTAGATAGCTAAAGCGGTGCACAGGAGAAAACACAAATTCTACCCTCATAAAAAAAAAGACATATGAACCGATCTCTACCACTCAAGAGCAGGATCTTGGTGTTATGATAGAAACACTGTGGATGACAGAAGTCATCTGGATCCAAGGAGACACTGAATAGGTTAAGGGAAGAAAAAAAAGAGACAGTCAACTCAAAAGGTTCATAAACTACAAACTGGAGACTGGAAGTGTATTGGGGAAAACACTATACATACTTACCATTTTCTTTAGTCTTTTCTAGGCATCTGTTTATGATGTTGCTGGAGATAGGATATAAGGCAAAATGAACCTTTGGTCTGACCCAGTACGTTTGTTATGAGGGTTTTTTTTAATCTTTCACTCAATAGGAACATTAATACGATCTCCTTCCCTTTCTCCCTCCTCCAAGTAATTTTCACTGTTCTTGACCTTAACTTTGAGGTCCTTCTGTTCCTTTTGACCTTTCTGTCAACAGATTCAGAAGTTTAGTCAACAGATTAACAATGCTTAAACAATGTTCGTTTCTTCAGAAGAAATCAGAAACACCATTTTAACCTAGAAATGCAGACCATGGAGATATCCATAGAAATGCAAGACTCTCCATGTGAAATGCACTTGAACATGATTTTTAGCCAAGCCTCAGACCAGCCTTCACTTTAAGCACGCTGCAGAGCATTCTAGGAACAAATACAAGTAGCTGGAGATGATCTAACTAGCAGCTAATGCCTAGAGATCATAAAGGATTAAATCAAACTCTTCGCTTGACAGACAGCTTTTCTTTGAAATAGTCCCAAAACACATGTGGTAAAGGAATTCCAATCTGGAAAGAAGGAATTCTAGCTGCAAAATTTTTTCAACACGAAAGTATGCTGGGGGGGGGGGGGAATTTGAGGCAGAGTGAAACCTGATGAATGTCATGTTTACTAAACACAAAGCAACCCCAAAGCATATAGTACCTCCCCCCATGTTAAATACATGCACGCAATAAAAATAGGAGAGCTATTCACATGCAAAATCTTCAGAATTAATTTTCTCTGAATCATAGCTCAGGCAGTTTTACCTTTACATCATTTCATCCTGCTCTAAAAACACTACAGAAATCATGAGAAAAACACCTGAACCTGGTATTTGCCATTATTGCTATTGTTTCCAGCTTTCCTAAAAGCAACCCAGGGCAGGATAGTCCAAAACTGCACTAGACTATTCTGTCTCTCAGATCTGACCCAACAGCTAGGTTATAAGCTGTAGAGACATCATCTTGGTTATCTGTCTGTATAGCCCCTACCATAATGACCCCTGACCATCCAGGCACAGTTTCTATAGCACAAACAATAGAGGAGGTACTAGTAAAAGGGATGAGCTCCTTTTCCAGCTTCTTTAAAGCCTGGTGAAAAGAGAGAAACACTGTGGGTCCTGCATGATAAGACCTTCTCTGTATTCAAGCAGTAACGAGGGGAAGAAGAGTCTAGTGGGTCCTACCAAGGATGGAGTACTCTCAGCAGCCAGTGGCCTCAACAGGCAGGAGTCCCTCTCTTGCCCTCTAATGCTGCCTGCATGTCTGGCAGACAGCAGCTAAACCAGCCACTCTTGGTCCTGTCAACATTTCCCCTCTCTTCTACTTGCTGCTTTCCCTGGTCTAACAATCAACATGAAGTAAAAACAAGTTCAGCTACTACACTCCACAAGCAGGAAAAGAGATGAAAAAACAGTGAGCATCAATCTACACCTTTTAATCACAAGCAGACACAAACCCCTGTGGATACATCTTCCCCATCCTAGTGTAAGCCTGCAGTCACACATTTATAGCTGTACTCCCATTATCACTACCAATCTGGGTGTTTGCAAGTTCATGCTTTCCTGCTTCCAGGGCAAAAGGTGTCAACTCCAGAAGCAATTGTTTGCATAAGCAGACAGGATGGATCTAAGAGCTAAAAGGCTCATTCTGTATTAAAAACCCACACAGGTCAGACTGTGCCTTTTCTGCTGTGATGTTACTTAGTTGTGCCCTCCCCACCCCCCCGCCCGCAATTCCTTATTCATGCAATATACATTATTTACTTCATGGCTGCATGAAGTAAAGTTGGAAACCAACAGATATCGTTTCTCTCTCCCCTCCCAGAAAAAACAAACAAACAAAAAAACCCCCCCAAACTAGGAAACCACTAGTGCAGCACGCCTCAGTGCTGCTGGATCTTCCTGTCTCCTTATGCCTTGAACAGATCCAGCATGTCACTSAAGCTGAAGTTATTGGTGGCCAAGCAACACCTTTTCCCTTCCTTTACCATGCCTTCAAGAGGAGCTATTGGCTGTGCACAGGAGCAGAGCCTAACAATGCAGACAAGTGTCTGCCTTCACAGTTGCAGGGTATTTCAGTCATTTCCCTTCCAAAAAAATCACCAGGTTGGGGATCAGGAGATGAACAGATAAATTGAACATAGTATATTCAGTTTCTGGTTCTTTTAACATACCGCACCATCTTCTATCAGATGTGAGATAGCAAGCTCTTATTTAAGCATATTTCCAGATGTAAAACACAAAGTCTATGACAACTAATAAACTCTACCTGATTTCTGGCCTCTCATCCCTGATCTTCAAAGGCGGCCTACAAAGCATTTGCAAATGATGAGTCTGGGAATAGAAATTCATAACCATACTAGAGATTAAAAGTTATGGACTCATTAATTTTAATGGCATATTCCAATTCCTTGCTACTCTCACAAAACACTTATTCCAGGTGATAATTACCTCTTTTTTTCCCCTCTCTGTTCCTTTCCATCTAACAAAGGTATCACCACTCTCTTTGCTAACACTTTCCTTCTGCTCAGCAAGTCACCTTTTACCTCAGATTAACTTCAGTTATACTAATGAGTTAGACAAACTCAGAGAAACTGTTTTCAAACTGTATTTACTTCAGAAAGCTCCTACTTCTCTCTCAGAAAGGAAGAACCACCCCAGCTCCCGAATGCTGCTTTCTTTTTTTGACATTATCACATTGTTTTTTACTTCTCCCAAGAAAGCTAGAACATATGGTTTAAATCGTTATGGCTACACAAAAAAAGAGGAATACCAGAACCAAAGATTCATTCTTCTTTACCTCAAGTGACAACTGTCTGTAGCTTTGAAGATGACGACGACAATTACTGCTTTGTAGATAACACCCCTATAGCTAAAGGGGCTACCAGAATTTAGTTATTTAATTGCCATGTTAGACTTTTCATAACATGTACCACAATAGGGCTGACAACTTTAACCCATTTGCTCTGGGGGGATACTGTCAACAAAATATGTATGTTACAGATGGTGTCAGTCTTTAACAGAAATAGCTTTCATTTCTCATGACAGTGGTCTGAAGAACTTTTACTTACTGAAAATGCAGAAGGTGGCATCATTGCTAACATGAGCAGAAGAAACAAGTTCTTCATCTTCTCCTGTGGAACAGAAAGATTATTGATCAGAATTGCTTGCTTCTTTGCTGCTTGTATGGTGGCAAAGCTAAGATATCAGACAGTAGAAAAATGGAGGTGGGACTAAAATCAAGGTGAGAAAAGAAAAACAGTTTTTCACTCCCTGGATGGGCGAAGGCAACTGCAAAGACAGAAAATTACTCTGCACAGAAAGCCAGAACGTAATTAATGAGTGCAATTTTTTCCCTGAACTTTCCTCTGGTATTACAAGAACACCATCCCTGGGCACAGTGGAGGATAGGATGCATGCTGTTGCTTGTCTGCTTTCCAGCATTTCTCATATACTCATGATAAAAAGAGTTTAAGATGATAATGCCTTCAACCAACCCAAAGTGGGAAATTTTCCAGTTAATGTTTCTGTACCCTGTGTTCATCCTGTGTGGCTTGGTGAGGCTTCATGTCTTCCTTTGTGTAATCTTGCATGTTTAAAAATCTTACAGTTTGTCACGGATCGCTATAGCTAGATTCAACCATCAGTAGTTACAGTTCTGCAGAGCCAGAAAGGAGATCGGGTCACACAGACTGGTAAGGAGCATACAATAGAGAATGAAACAGTGCTGAAAAACTGCAGGAGTATAAGTTCCTAAAAATTGGGGTATTATGCACATTTGGGCCTGCAATACTATACGGGTGTATTGCCTGTCGCTTCCTCTTTTGAGTTGCGGCAACCAAACCCACAACAGCCACCCTCACTGAAGTTTACAGCTGTGACAAAGGACACTTTGGTCACTAGAAACTGCCTGCTCCTCATGGCTTCCTTCCTGTTGATTGAGCCCAGAAAGAAGACATGGCCTAGTTATTTCCAGCACAGTGTTACACAATCCAAGCTTCTTCCTAACTTGGGAGAGAAAAGGGAAAAGGAAAGAGGGAGAAATCTTCCTTTCACAAAGCATAAAAGCATCCAGGAAGAAATACTTATCTCAATAGCCTTTGTAACAACACCTCTTTTAATATTAAAACCTCATATAGAGCTCCTTTAGCTTTGAGTATTAAATCCAGGTGAAATGTAGAACATATATCACTGATAACAGTGCTAATTATTAATACAAAACCATTGGGACTAGAATCTTTGCTGCATGAGAATATTGAGTCAGGAACAAAATATATCTAAAATAAAACCTGCTTGGTCTAGTACTTGGGTATTTCCAAAGTTAAATCTATGATGGACAACCATTCTTCTCATAGTGCCAGGCCCCACTGAATCCACACAGCTCATTACAATCTCCTAAAAATCCATAAATACCCATAGATTCTGAGAAACCCAACATTCAGAGTGCTGTGGATGAAAAGCTTCCTCTTTAATATTTTTCCTTTGGCTTATAAAAACTAAGTTCAAAAATCCAATTGCACCTAATTTTTTGTGCACAGTAACAATGTATAGAGAAAATATATTTGGGAAAACAAGAACTAGTAAGTTTCTCTCCCTACACACTGAGTGCCAATCACATGATTCATAAGAAAATGAAGCTTTAGGGGCTTTTGCTCTGAATAGACCTTCATTCACTTTGGATCAGTCCTTCTCGAGGAACTGAGGGAAGATTATGCTCCCTCTGTGATGCACACATGCTACTACATCTCCTTCCATTTAAGTCAGGGAAGAAACAACCTAGACAACAACAACCCTCACAAACAACCCTCCACAAATACRTTAAGTACATTCTCTATGCTGTTGAGGTCAACAGCCAAAACGTGGGCCAGATCTTTTCCACTGGGTTAGGATGACAACCAGGAGAGACGAGGAAACAACCCTTTTGCTACAAGTTCTGTACACACAAAGAGCAAAGCTTTTCTGAAGCAGCTGACATCACTAGTAAAGTGCAGTGTGAGAACAGCATCTTCCTTGAACACTGCTCAGGTGTTAGCGTGACACAAAAGTAAATATATTTGAGATTCATCAGCTTCTGTTCCTACTTCCCAGACAAAAATACCTCTTCCCCAACATTCTTCTCTCACATCTTCCATCCCAGACCTCTTGGGTTCATTAAGCCAGCTGGGGAAATCGCATCCCTTGCTCCAGCAGTGTAGTGCTGCAGGTAGCATACTGCCCCCTTAGCTCCTTTTAGCATTTGAGTCAAGAGGTGGACAGGGAGCTGGGCTCAAACCTTATGAGGCTCCTGGAAAAGAAGCTAGAGGAGCAGCTCCCCATGGCTGGCAGTGCTCCCCATCTCCAAGTATTTAATATCTTGGAGGTTTTAGCCAGATCGGATCAAAGGATTCTGCAAGGAGACAACTAGAGAGACCACCAAGTATTTGGGACAATACCTGCATCAAAGCAACTGCTTACAGTCTGGTGCTTGTTTGTATCTTTGTGCCATTGTTTTTGCATGGGAATTGCCTAGCATCTGGCCCAAATTCAGCAATAAAAAGATTATCATCCAGCCCTGTTAAACTGGTCAACAGATCTCAGGAAGGAGGGTTGGAAGGAAAAACACGGCCTTTCATAATCTATTAAACGCTCCATTCCTGAACATAGCTTGTATCTGATCCTCTGAGCTTCAATAAACTTGTTATTTTGAAAGTTCCCTCAGATGTAGTATTCAACACTGATCCCCTTCTGCTTACTTCCAACCAGAAACAACACAGATGAGACCAGGGAATATGACTGAAGCCTTCAAATGATCAAGTTAAATTTTCAGATGTAATGGCTCTTTCAGTTGCAATTAATAAAAACTCCTTGTAGGACCTTGGATACAGCAGCATCTGTTTATTCTGTTTGTTTTCCATTCCTCACCAAAGGCTGGGTGTGCAGGGGAAGGAATGAAAAGGACAGTGTTTTGCAGTGTTTTTGCTTGTGACAACAGCAGCTGCTGCTCTCTGTTCCTCCTGCCATTTCTTAATTCTTTTAAAACCTCCCCAGCTCCCTTCTCCCACTGTGTGCTAGAACAGCATCTCCACTCTGCTTCACCCAGAAACATTTCCTGAGAGAAAATGGTGACTTTATGCTCAAGATATGGAACAGCTGCTGGAAAGCTCACATGGAGGAATTCCTGTCATAGTGCTAAAATCTGAAGTTACATCAGCAAGAAGCATTATGAGAACCAGTTCACAATAAGTAAAGAGCAACCTGAATCTTCACCCTGAACTAGAGGTGGGCTCCACTGAAACTTCGTCTCCACATTGTGGAAGAGATTCAAATTTTCTAGCCAACCACGTTTGTCATTAGCTGCTCAGGTTAGATAGGTAAAAGGGATGAAGTGGTGACTGCTTCCAAGCACCTGTAAGTTTGGTCAAAAAGTGTAGGTCCAGACCTGAACTACAAAGTTGTTTTCTCTAACAGAGGCCAACCCAAGCCCCTCTGAACACTGGAGAAGTTTAACCTTGGATCAGACTTTAGCATCTCAGGACCCTCGCTTCTATTTCAACAAAGTATGGATCAAGTCAGATTTCGTGAAAATTCAAGAAACTTGTGTCTGACAATATCCACAAAGCAGGTTCTTGAGCCCTTTCTGAACTGCTTCTGCAGCTCCTAGTTCTGCCAGGCACCATGGCCGAAAGGCCCAGAGCGTCACAAGGGAGACAGCTGGCATTTCATCACTCTGGACAGGACATAAGAACTCCAGTAAAACTGGAGACTGGGATAAGCATCCTTGCTGTGGGGCTTAACACTAAGCCTAYTCAGGAAAGAAGCTTCTGCCTTAACAAATAGAAGTTCTAGAAAAGACTGATGGGCAGCATGGAGATGATTCCTCTGTAGTGGAGCCAGCAGTGAATTGTTACAAAAAAACCATTCCATTTAGTTACAAATTCTTATCTGGGGCTATGCAGGCCTAGCAAGATCACTGAATTCTTCATTAAGGCCAGGACTATGTTTGACACAAACTGGAGCTGAGAAGAATCAAGGACAGTTTTAATGACTCCTGTGTTTTCTGTGCGTCTGCAAATCCTGCTTCCCAATGTATAAACAAGATACAAGTGTGCCTACTTAAACTTGGCCTCTTTTCCAAATAACCTCTCAACACCTGGTTCCTAGGGAAACAAGACCTGCACTGCCTGTATATACACACATAAAATAACTTTGTATCAACTAGCTAACTGCAAGGTTTCAAGGACATAAAGTAAGTTTCAAAGGCATAAAGTTACTTTTAGTTTGATATGAAAAAAAATATGCAGCCAGGATGGAGAGACATATTCCATTTGACCCATTTAGACAATGATATTTTCTTTTCAACAGGAGTGAATTTGAACTTGAAAGAGACATTATAAATAACTGGACAGCCAGTGTCTATGTTCTGTTTAGCACATATGACAGATCAAACTCCTTTTGAGCATGAACCACATTTCCAATCATCATCTGGCCAAAGACACATACCACATACATGGGCCAGGGACAGTTCTGGGATTGGTTCATAGGCAGGAGACAAAAGAGCTCTTCAGGATTCTCACTCTTCTACAGCTCAACAAGATAAAGCTAGGTGGGCATGCAGCTAAGTGCCAAAGGAACCCAGCAATGCCAGCCTGGGCAGCTCCTGATGGTTCATTTCATCTCCCAGCTGGGATTTTGAATTACCCAACACAGATCTATTATTTCCAACTGAGGGAGTCCCAGCACAGAAGCTGCCTTTGAATGACTTATGAGCCACAAGTTGGCCAGTCCTGCAATAAACATTTGCCCAATTCAATATAGTTTGAAACCACTTACGATAGAGTTTAGTGCACCCAGCATTAAGGCAGAAGTTACCTTACCACTGTCATCCTGCTAGTCAAACCTTTTCAGAACCTCCCCCATCCCCTACCCCCCAGTCTTCAACATGTTACATCTCAGTTGCTATGTTTTTTGAGGCTTGAATGAAGGAGGTGTGAAATCAGAAGAGATGATATTATGGTGTCGAATTATCCACTGCAATAAATTGTTTTAGTCATTAATTCAGAGTAAAGTCTTTTACTTTTTAGATGCTTTACATTTTCTAAAGTCATTACTAATTTTTGCTTTGCTCTCAGAACTTGTGGAGTGGCTTGGTTCCACCTTTCTTTGTTTTGTTAGCCTTGTCCACTGAGAAGCACCTCTTAAGGTTTGGTGGAAGAGTTAAAAAAATAAAATATACATACAGCAAAAAAAGATGAGTTAGGTCAAAGGAGTTAAAAAAAAGATTTTTTTATATATATATATATATATATATATATATATGAAATATAAACAAAGGGTTCCACGAAGCAGGGATCAAGGGTAGGGGAAAAAAACCCTGCAGATATGGGTCCTTTGACTTAGGCTGGGAGTAGAGTTGGGAGAACAGGGGGACCAAGTCCCAAAGCCCAGAGGAATTAAGAAACTGATCATCCATTTTAGACAGGATATTACCTTCAAGACACTGCTTAACATAGTGTCTGCTTGCTTTCTCCCCTCACTATAGCAGACCATCTTTACTTTGACATTTTTCCAAAGAAAATCCTGAGCATGACTCCCCTTGAGCTAGGGTGGATAAGCTAGTTAACGTGCATATGGCTGTTAAAGTGGGAGGATGCTGAATTTCCCTTGCCTTGACCATGGGATGAGCTACGTTCATAAAGCAATGTTTGTTTACAGGAATGGATAAATGTTCATTAAATGCGTGTCTAAGTATAAAACTGCTTGAAAGTGCTTAGTGGGATGGGAAGGGAGAGAGAACAAAGACAAATATGATACAAGTTGGGAGACTGAAAGTTTTATGGAGATACCTTTACTGTTGATACCCAAATATATTCATTCACTCTAAGTACATGCTAGGAGATGAAGAGTCTTAGTCAAGAAAGTAATCCTGCTGAGATATACTGTTAGCCATACTATGCATTTTAAAATTTCAGCTAGAACAACTTTAAAGTTCACTTGTTAAATGATGGGGAAAAAAAAAAAAAAAAACACACAACAAAAACAACATGAAGCATGTTAAACCCCTGAAAATAGGTTTTC
>NW_020450747.1:143058-194729 GCF_003343035.1 Apteryx rowi
CAGCAGCAGAGCACCAGCTGGCTAGAGAACTGAGTAGCAGTAAGATACAAGCATCTTCTAAACTGCTCTATCAACAGACTTTAATCTCAGCCTTCAGCCTGATTCACAATAGGCACCTAAATCTGCACTGGGCCTTTTGTTTAGTGTGGTCAACCCATACTGACCATGTTTTTACAAAGGACTTTTACAGCAGTGCCAAGTTCAGCAACTCTTGGGGAAGCTACAGAAGCCTATGTCAGTTTTAACCTGAATACAGAAATCACAGAAAACAGAAGTTGAAAAAAAATCAGATGCAACAGCAAGATCAGGTTTTGGCAGCTTCAGATCAGACTGTGAATCACACAGAAATTCCAGCAAAGTCTCACTTGAATACCCTATCAGGGCATGGGGAAGAGGCAGATCTGCTTCTTTCCCACTCTCCAAAATCCACAATGAAAGAGCTAAAATTTAGGTCAGTGGTGCTGTATCTTCCAAGCAATCGTGGACACTCTGCCAGCCCTTTACATGAGCTAATAAAGTATTTCACAAAGACAACTTTCTGTCTACCTAGTATCGGCTGAGATTCAGTTTTCTGTAACTAGCCTTCTCCTATTAGGTTTGCAGCTAAAAATTCATTGTAAGACATAAAGATAGGATTCTGCCTTCTGTTTTGGTAGTCTCACTATCCTTAGGTGTTAATTAAATCTGTGAGCATGTAGGAAGACAGACAAGTACACACAGATTAATTTAGACAGTTAACATTGTTACAAGACACTACAGATTGCCTATGGAAAATACATGACAAAGATATAACATTCCAAACATTAAAAAGCTACACATTGAAGAAGAATGGTTAAAGACCTCCTAAGTCTACTACTGTCTTGTCACAGCTCAGGCTTAGCTTAAACTAATTATTTAGCCTGATTTGTAATATTACGTGACACTGAGCACTACTATTGTTTACATATATGCTAGTCAGCTGAGATTAACTCCTTCTGACTTGAATTTTGGAGAATTCCTTAAGAAAATAAAGAATTCTAATGCTGGAGAACTGCTTCCAATTTTAACTTTATTCTGTCTAAAATATAAATGTGAAACTTCTGAGCTGTACAAGAAATTAAAAAAAAAAGCTACTCCAAAAAGAAGCTTTAAAATAATACAAATTGTTTTCTGCCTCTCTTTGCAAGACCTATGTCTCTGTTCTGTGAGGGGATGCTGACACTACATTCAACAGTAGCTTGCAGTATACATAGAAGATACCTGTGTTATCTTTAAATAAATTTGCTCAGGGACTAACAATAATGCAGACAGGAAAACACAAGAGTATTTACCCTGAGCCTTATGTGGGTTTTGATTGCTACTATCATCAAATTGTTACTGGAACCTAAAGTATTTTTCAAAGTTAACTCAGCTATATCTGTCTAGATCTGCAAACATGTCAGACTAGTAAAGGTATGTCTATTCCTTAAGGAATCACCCTTGCTGACTGTGAGGCAGACATACCTTCAGTGGTATGAAGCAGGAGCTCTCCCAGAGAAGTCAGTGGGTTACTTACATTAATCTGCAAGGGAAAGATGACTAACAGGAGCAGAACTTAAAAAAGGGAAGAAAAAAAAAATCAGAACTTTTGACTAACTAACTTGGGAGGCAGAAACTGTGCTAGCGTAATTAGGGCTGCAGTCTCTAAGGATACCAGCCTAGCATCTTTCATCTGTCACCAAAAATTAACTTCATAAAATTTGATCTTAGGAGGGTGTGATCACACTGCAGTACTTCCTTTCAGATCTCTCCAGGCACATGTTTGACTGTGYGATCACAGCAAAATGATAACAGTGAGATCTAAAAATAAATTTGTTCCTTGCTCTGAAGCTGGTTTCTCCAACAGATGCCCAAACCTCCAATTACTCCTTTAAAGGCCAAGCAGAGAAATAAACAATCTGTAGATGGTACAGGTTTTCTATACATTGAGTTCGCATGTCAAAAAAGCTTGAGCTTGTTATTGGGTTAGCAGGCAGTTTGTACATAGACTACAAATATGAGTAGTTACACCATTCAAATCCTTTTGTATAAGTCCCTCCTCAAAATTCTAGTAGCCGCTGTTAGTCATCATTCAAGACAACAAACTGGACCACAACAAACCACATTTCAGACCCAGTAGTAGAATGAAAAAAAAAATGAGACGGTGAAACTGCATCCAGCAGAATGTCATTCCAGTGAAATAAGTTCTTTTGACAAGTCCCTCATACCGTGGGCCTAACTGCAAATGACTGTACAGAATCCGAGCAATCACCCACCACTGTCTAGCCTCAGAGAGTAGTTTCTGCTTGGTACTCTTACGAGTTTATCATCAGTTTGTATAATGCTTATCACAAAGCTAAGAGCAAAGGAACTTATTTCCTCTGTAGTTCACTGAGCTTCACTATGCCACTGGGAGAAGAGTTCCCTTATGTCTCAGCTGATGACGAGTCTATAACATGAATCACAGCAACAGTTGTAATTATATCCTAGGTGCTGTTCTTACACAAAACAGCAGCTTTTATCCTTTCATAAAAAAAGCTCTTCTGTTTGCTGCGTACTGATGAGTCATAAGGCACATACATGATCTAATTAAATGGTTAACATTTTATTAACATTTAAAGCCCTTCCCTCTAAACAAAGAGAAAGCCTTCTGGCAGCCTAAGCCCTACCTGTTCAGGGCACAGATCACCATTTTGCCTTATTTAAAATAATTGCACCCAAAAGAAGGGGCCTTCCATTAAGATTGAAGGTTTTTTTGCAGATTCCCAATTTCAAAAGAACACCTGTGTTTCTTCAGAATAAATTTTGCTCTTTGAATTTAAATACAAGTACCACCAAGGAAAACAGTTGCAACAACATACCTTCTTTCCCCTTTCCTAAACCTTTTCAACAAGTCAGGACCTAGCCATTCACAAAGACTCTGACTGAATCTCTGTGCCTAATTTGTGAGGCAAGTAATCCCTTAGACTAGACTAGGCAAGCTTTGCTGAGCTTCTCTCATATCAAGMTGGTAAATTGCTGGACCAGAGAGAGAGCCTGTCCCCAAAACAGAACCACAAGATCTGCATTAGAAGGTACTACACTCATTGAACAGCAACATTTGACATTATCTGTTCTCTAATCTCTTTCTAGCATTACATAGTATTGTAAGAATTGCTACTTTCCAGTTAAAATAAAGACTCCTTAATTTACARTTTGTTTTATACTTAATATTATTTTATATATAGTGTATATATATTGTATATAGAGAGATCAGCAAACAAAAACCTATACTCCTGCTTGATAGCCATCTCAAATCATTTGTTACACACCTTTTCTCAAATGCTACATTCAGAGTGGACAGTTTACTAGTAAACAGATTTGGAATATGCAGATGTTACGGGTAAGAACCCCCAACCCCAGCATTTCTGCGAAGCCATCAAGAATTTACAGTCTCATGAAGCAAAATATTTAAAAAACAAGCACCTCCGAGGTGGTGGGAGTTCAGGGAGTTCCACTGTGCACAAGTACTTGAGAATACACTTCGAAAAAAAGTCTCAATTATCTCATGTGGGACAAAGAAGATATGCTAGAAGCAGAACTTCCAGAGACAGCAAGTTTGCTTCATTTCAAAAATTTTTGCATCCTACTATTCATTCAGTTTAATAATACAAACAAATACTAGTTTATGCTAGTACCATGCCAATGACACAAAGTCCTACCTATTTCTGTTGCACATCACAAACACCTCCCTTCACTCCCTGTAACAGCAGAGCATTTGTCCTGAAGTCCTGGATGAGGCTGTCCAACACACATGGCTTCGTAGCACACCAGGCTGATCAACATGCTCTGTCTCAGGAAGTGCAGGTTTTCACAGCTGCTTCATCTACAGAGCCCATGAAATGCTCTGGGGTTACAGAGCCTGAGATGGAGGGGAGATGAGTACATCTCTCAGAGGCCAGGAGGAAAATGTACAGGTTGTAAGCCAGCATGCAGAGAAACTGTTGAAGGGCCCTCATGAATGCAATGCAGAAGGGGAAAAACTTAAGTATTGTGAAGATGTTTCTGAAAGTGATAAACAAAGGAGCTCACAAAACCCTTTTTAGGATCTCTACAGACAAACCTAAAAACCTCTCTAAACTCCTCTACTAACACTAGTTATTTCTAGTCCTAGAAACTCCATTGAGGACTGACATTGACTTTTACAAAGCTTTGAAATTCAGTTTTTCTAACAACCACTTCTCTACCTCCACGTGGCCACCCACAAGGAACATCAGGACATTGGGCAAATCTACCACCCTACCACATTGCTGCAGTCCATTACCATCTTCTCGTCAGGACAGGTCCCTCAGGCAACCTTCATGGCCCACCTTACAGGTCAGACTTCCTCAGGGACAAGACACCACATTCTACAAACCTCTCCTTTTATAAGCAACTCTCTTGACTCCAACAGCATCATTTAGCTGGGGAGAGCCTCCAAAATGTGGCCTGTCTCACAGCTGAGAACAATGTGGACTGATCAGGAGACATTGGGTCCCCTCAGCACTGTGCCCTGCCAGCACTTGAGCAGAAGCAGCTGAGCACCCCAGGGGTGGCAGTTAAGAGTTCAAGAGTCTTAGCACCTGGGTAGGCTTTTCCTCCAACCAACAAAACTCACGTTTCTGTCTTCAATAACCCTGCTACATTTGCCTTTCTTTCTGCATTCCTTCTGCCAGATCACACGTGCCTACCCTTCAGTGGGCTCATCCAGCATCCTATCAAACTGATATCTTCCCCTCCCATCCCTCCACCCCCCTGCAATGTCAGGAACAGCAGTTTTGGTTACATGAAAACTCAGTGTAATTAACTGTGAGGGAGAAGGGATTAGCATTCACCAAATACATGGAGTTCCTTCTTCCCTCCCTACTAAGAAGTCTGATTTTGCAGTCATAGGGATCCTGGTCTCTCCTCTCCCCTAATCTCTCTGAACTGAAGGAAAAAATGGTGGGAAATCAAAGTCAGCTTAAAAAACATAAACAGCACAGGAAAGACTAATAGAAAATAGATGACCAGGCAAAGGGATCAGGAGACAGCCCAGAACACAAAGCCAAATCTTACCTTCTGCATGTACCTGTTAATGGTGAGTGCAAAAGTTAGAGGCACTTACACCACCGTGTAGGCATGCTGCAATAGYCACTTTCCTACCATTCTGGTTTAAACAGTGGCTCTAACACGCTCTTCTCTCCAGCTCCTGTTTGGTTACTAATCCTTACAGCACAGGAAAAGGAGAGTTGGATTTCATTTAACCCCTTCCGCCTCTAAGTTTCTTCACAAGTGTTTTCTCTTTTGCTTGGAAAAGCCAGAGCTGTAAGCATGCACACATGGATGATTTGGAATGGTTTCCAGTTCTTGTAGCCTGTGTGTGAGCACACACGTTAGCTGCAAACTATGCCTTAAGTTACTGCAGGGGTGGGGCCCTTTGTAACAAGTTGTATTTTAGCCGTAGGCAGCAAATCAAAAGGGAGACATTTATCCACAAATCCCTTCGGTATTCATTTTTAGGACATTCCTAATTCTAAAAAAGAAATTACTTAGTTTAACATTTCCTTTGAAACTAAAGCCTGAATCACAGTTCACAGATATTCTTTTGACGAAAGAAAGTTTGAATTTAAATACAATTCACAGCTGGATGTGGCTCTAGGCAGTGTTAAGCAGATCCCCAAGGTCTGAAAATACCAGCACTTTGGATACAGATCTGAATTTAACCAAAGACAAGGGCATCTCAGGTTTCTCTGTTTTCTCCTTTAACATACACCATGCGATTCAGATACCCTCTGAAAAATCCCACGGAGGAACAATGAGGAACAGAAAGACTGTTCAGAAAAAAGGAATCTAATTGGATGCATTACAAGGAAAAACTTGTGCTGTTAATCATGTGAATAATGGAGAAATCATTGCATAAGAACTTACATGTTGTTGTTGTTCTGTCATGAAAACAGATTACTTTTCCCCCTATTGATTTTGTCCTCTGCTTAGTATAAAGCAAATAAATGTTGAAAGATAAAGATCACTGATCTATAAAAATAAATTCTGTTCCAGCAATTAAGAGCTGTCAGCATTTTGACTTTACTTAAGAAACATTATGAGAGAGGTCTCTAAGATTATGAGAATAACTTTAAAGTATTAAGTTGGGGAGGGGGAGTTGTTTGCCTTCCAGTTTTATAGTCTTTCTTATCAGTAGTTCTTTTGTTTGAAATCATGAGAAACATAATCTTACTTTCAGAAGAAAAGCTGATGCTTCTACCTTCAGGTAACTCCAAGTGCTGGGTCTTCAAGGAAAACATCAAGACATACACTAAAATCTCCAGAACTGGTATCACTGCTCTCTGCTTGKCCATCTTACTGCCTTTAGATGATAAAAAGGGACAATGTCCTTGGCAACCGTTGAYAAGCCTAGACACACACAGCTCCAAACTGAAAGAAGTTTGTAACAGCCTCCTAAATGCACCAGGTGACACAGAAAAACATGTACCACAGCAAGCAATTTTATTCAGGGGCTACAGCTGTTATAACTCCCACTGGTCAATCCTTATCTGGCAACTAGCCACAAAGGTACACAGCCACAAAAGCTACTACAGTTACACATCCCACATGAGACAGAATTCAAATAAATGTCACCTTTTTCCACATGCAAAAGCAATGCTGTACCTTCCCAACCAAGCTAGTTCTGCCAGAATAAACAAGGTCTGCAGCATAAACCCCACCAGGAAAACCAACACAAAACAGCAACACCTTTCCCAGAAAGTAAAGAGACCCTGAAGGTTTAAAAGTATGACACACCCCAGAAAAGTGCCTAACACTAGCACTGATGCACAGCTATCTAAGTCTCCCTTGTCAGGAGGCATAATGACTGGGCATTGTTAAAGCTCAGTTAAGAATATAGAGATAGTTGTCTTGCCCCTCTAGAATCAAATTTTCCTTTAAGGAAAGAAAAGAAGTGTGGGCTTTGGGCCAAGCTCTGGGCCCTCCCTATTTCCATGAGAAAGAAGTTATATCAGCGTATCCTTTTTCTTTACCCGCCCTGTACTCTCAGCTGGCCATTGGTTCCTGCTGTCCTGCCAGCTCTCACAATCATGTCCCAGCCTTCAGGATATTGATTACCTCCACACCAAAGATCCAACCCTTGGCCTCATACGAATAAACCACACTTTTCAGATCAGTTTAAAGCTTTTAGTCTGTGCCATTGGGAAGAAAAGTTTGGAAACCTAATCCTCAAGGTTCAAAAGCTAGTAGGCAAAAAACCACAACTCTAGATGAATTTATAAAAATCTGATTTTAAAATCTTTTCTCATAGCAGCAGAACCCTGGATAAATGATTTTTTGAAATATCAAGTTTAGTAATGCTGCTGTGGTTCCTGTGTTCTTGCTGATAGTTAAAACTATGAGGGAGTTTAGAGAGGAGAGGAAACGTGACTGCCCGTGTTGGAATTTAGCCAGGATACATCCAAAAAACAGCTGTGCCTACTTGCATTGAAGCAGATACTGCATAAACACATCTGGATTTATTTTTAACCCCATAAAGGCTTAATAGGTAACCTCCTGAGATGCTGAAATAAAACAAGAATTGGCCAGACTTTTACCACAACTCAGCAACATGAAATGTTGATGAAACTTTATTATTATATTATATTACTATATTAACAAAATAAAAAAAAAGTATGCTCATTCTGCTTGATTCCAGTAGAGACATGACAACAGCAAAAGCTATTAATGTGGTTTTTGGATTCAAGGCCAGTCCTTACCAGAAAAGAGACAACGCAAATATGAAGCAAACCTTTGCCCTGTAGTTCCACAGAATCTGTGAACTCTGTGAGAAAGAACAWGATCCCTCTGTTGAAAGTGTTTTCAACACCTATCATTCAGTAAAAGTAAGACAGTCCACTGATTTATGACCATTCTCATTTCTTGATAAGGCACCCACAATTCACTATGGAGTGAATACAGTCAGGAACACAGGAATTACCCTCTTGCAACTAGCTCTAACCAGCAGCTTGCCCAGAGGCAAATGGCAGCTGGGTGTCACTGATGAGATCATCAAGAAGAAACAGTTTCCATAAATGCATAGAGAATGGGTACTGCTGAACAAAATATCCCTTCTAATCCCACTAGTTAAGTGCTTTTGGCAAGAAGCAATTTCTACAGGAGTTGCAATGCTGGGATTTCAACAGTTACATGACAGAGGTCAGTATGAGACATAACAAGATACTTGCATTTTCTTTTGACAGACTCCAGAATTACCTTTCATGGTAACAAATCACCAGGATTTCTTACTTCCAGGGATACCAGTGGTTGTTTTCAAAGAATATCTAAAGATTTGCATGCTTGACTGGACACAACTCCAGTCTAACTAGCTATGGCTGTCTAACACTCTTGGGGCACCAGTTGGTTTTCGTTGCATTTGCAAGCAGCAATATTTCTGTTCCTTCAACCAGAAACTGAGTTGGGCTCAAATCAAGATGTAGGTTCTATTCTCAGGTACCCCATGACTTACTGGGCAAAATATTTTTTAGAGAAAAGTCAGTTCTCAATGAGAAAATGTAGATTCAGTTCAGATTGGCTGAACAGCACTGGCATCTGAGAAATTCAGATGAGACTCACAAAGCCTCCAGAAGAGCAGCTATTCTCAGTGGCTCAGGCACTCACTCAAGGAAATGAAGGGTCTGTGTTCAGTTTCTTGAGGAGATCTGAACCTCCCAGGAGAATATTGTGATCCGGAAATCACAGTATAGAGACACATCAGAAACTAGTTTTCTTAAGCACCTCCTTCATCCTTTAGCCAAAGAGAATGGGTCTGTGATGTGATGGCTGGAACATGCACTTGGAAATGGGATGCTTGTCTCTACCTACCTTTCAAATTAATGTCCAGTTTCTTAGGTAAGTGCAGTAGCCTGATCAAGTGAAAYGGACAGCCTCACCCATACTTGAGCCTAGTGCTTAGGCCATTTCATTCAGCGGATATGGGCCCAAATCCTTTCAAGCAGAGGATAACCTTGAGCTGGAATGTGGCATCCCAAGTGAGTGTGCTGATCACTGAATGACAAGGTAAGGAAATAAAGGCCTCTGGGATGTCAAACCAAGTCCACTGCTATTGGGGACACTGGAGCATATCATTCCTTCCGTCAGCTGCACACGGGTTTGAAAACAAGAGACTTCAACTCACTCCAAACAGAATGCATCTTTTGACATACTACATTTTTTCTTCTTACTTGTTAAAGAAAAGTACATTCAATGAAGATAGCAATGCAAGAGAGCAAGCTGGAATAAGACACATTGAGAATAGACTCCAGTATTGATAGGGTTATTGGCACATAACTCAAGATGCCCTAAACCAGACCTCCAGAGGTTCTGCTGGACACACTGTATTTCTGAAATCTGAAACTTTCCTAGGGCAGGTTTTCATGAGCAGTGATAGGTAATATGTATTACATAGGGCTCTTTCACCTCTTTCATGCAGGGGCCTTACAGTCATGCTTTGGTGAGGTTTTGTGGACTTTTAGTCCATTTTTGGGAGGTTTTCCTCATGTACGTGCTTCCTGGATCCACAGAATTAGCCCACTCTTGCTGGTTGCTGCAGCCTCATAGCTACAGTTCAATAAATGAGTGTTCCCTAACAAGGTTGTGCTTCTCTTTATTTACACCCCTTACAAATCCTGGATACTTCTAGCCTTTGCTTTTGGTTCAGCAACATGGCTTCTTGTCCAGAGTGAGCTACCAACCCAGGATTCCCACCCATCAGCTTGTGTGAGTTCTTTTCTGTCTCCCTCCCTCTCACCCAAGCAGGCTTTTGCTCAGTGTCAGAGGGAGGGAGGTTGCCTGTGTCTGAAGGTACCAGCTTCATTCCTGTCCAGCCTCCCTTCTTGCACACTTCCATATAAGAGAGCCCAGAACAGTGAAAAACAATGCAGTTGTGAGTAATTTGCTATAATCTGTTCCAAGAATGGACGAACTCACAGAGACTTGGCCTGACTGAGTCCCATTTTCTTAGTCCTTTCCTGACAACTGAGCCAACTCCTGTACTGTACTCTCCAAGAGAGCCTTCCAATAAATTTGCTTTCTGTATTCAAAGAATTATATGTGTCTCTTCATCCCTTTTCAAGATGAGGCAAATAGTAAGCTTGTCACTTCATATTTATTTTGATTCTTAACCAAATTAGGTGAGATTTTTATCAGGTCAGCTTTCTGAACAAGCTGATAATGCCACACACAAGTTTCAGCTCTTCATCCTTATGGCCATTTAAAGAAAAGCAGCATGCACTGATAATGTTGGTGCTCAAAAAACGAAAACAACTTCCAAGAGCCATGACTAAATMCAGACAAACATCGTTATGAAAGGCACTCCAATACATAGTACCAATACACAGTGCAGGATCCAAGTGAAGGCACTGATCCATGCTAAGACTGTACTTGAATACTGGAAGACGTGAACATAAAAGAACAGAGGACCCATGTGTAATGAAAGCTACAGTGGTTTTAAACCAGTCCAACTACTCCCAAGTTTAACCAATGTAAACAAAACCAGGACACAACTGAGTCTACTGGGAGGGAAGGAGGGCTATATTATTGTTTTCTAGCACTGGATAACATACCCAATTTTTCCAGTGTTCCACCCCAAATCTTAGGATATTTACATAAAATCACCTCTCAGCTTTCCTGAAAATTATACACTTAGAATATTGCTAATTGTTAAGAAACTGATCATAAGGGCACTGTAATCCCATTTTCTTCTCCTGTATCATGGATTTAGATATTGCATGGAGTGAACTTGACAGCCACACAGAGGATCTCATTTAGAGAGATTAACCTGGAAACACGGAGAGATCTGTAGGGTCTCCATTAGTCCATTCTTTGCTACAGAGGATTTAAACTGAAATAATTATATTTAGCAAGCACACACTCATAATATACTCGAAAATACCACATACATGCATTAAATGAGGCTATGCCTTATCCAGAACAGATGTTTGTTTTCCTTTTATTATTGGTTTTACATTTTAATGATATATAAAAAAGTATATGGAAGCAGAGGTGGTAAGCAGTTTGGGCTAGAAAAATAATTTCAAGAGAAAACATTTTTAGTTCTTACACAAACAAATCTAGTGATTAATGTTGATTTCTTGTGCTCCCCAAGCTGTCACTGGTGTGGGCAAGGAGCACAGGGTCACAGTCAGTCAGTTCTATTCAGATTACATGTGAAACCATAAATGATGGTCTCTGACCTCCCGAATTTTCTTCAGATATTCCAGTCTGCTCCACCCAACAAAACAAAAATTAAAGTCCAGATCACACAAATACAACAAACTATGTTGTCACAGGTCCCACTTAGAGTTATTCACCGAGACAGCTGTTCCCCATGGACGTCCCAGTGCTCTGACTGCCATACAGGTAGCAACCCTCTGCTCAGAAGGCCTGGCCCCGAGTTCAGTCAAATCAATGGGAAGATTTTAATTTTCAAAGGCTTTGGACCATGCCCAGACTGAAGTGGCTGATGGGAGGGGGGAAGAAGGAGGAACAACAACAACTCACTAATTCAAGGCCTGACCCAGCTTTTTTTCTAATCAATGACAGAACTACAACTATTTCACTAATGCTGGACTGAGTGCTAAAAGAAGGTCTTGCTACACTGTTCTACCCTTGCCTGAGTCTCTATAGGGAAACCAAGGCAGCCAAGTCTCCCTTTCCCCACAGTGCAGACTGCATGCTCTTTGTGTGATTAGTCTCCCCCACCCCAGTAGAGTGCCTGTGCTCCTGATAAAACATAGACCCTGAGACAGAAACAGCTTCCCTGCTTCTCCCATCCTTCAGCCCTCACTGGGGGAGGGAGCTTGCCAGGCAGAAGAAGAAAGCCAACTACATCACGGCCAACATGAAGAAAGATCCTCCTGGAACCATTCCAGCTATTCTATGTTTAAAAATTCAAGCTTTTTCTCTCAGCAACTTCTCCACACACACCCCCAGAGATTTCCCACTATTGACTGTGCAGTCAGAAGGCACCTGCTCTTAGCTGTGCTTGGCACTGACTACCCCAAATGCTGTTTAGGAGAGACAGAAGAGAGAAGAAGTTGAAAGCAAAACCTAAGAAGCAATTCTTACCACTCCCACCCCCACCCCACATACATATATATATCTCCTAATTCCTGGTCCATTTATTCACATTAGTTCTGCTTAAGAGAAGTAAATCCTGTGTCAAAACATAGCTCTTCAGTTGAAAAAGTGTTAGATTCAGCAGAGGTTTAACTCTAACATACTAAACACGGAGTCATTAGGATTTAACTCTATTGAAATGGAAATCAAGACAGAAACCTTTCCAGTTCTTATACTTCAGTTTGGAATGTGAAGAGGACAAGAACGATTATAATAGCATTAAAGATCCTCTGGACCAACACGCCCTTGATAGCAAGTATTTGGAAACATGAGGCACAACATTAGCTCTCGTTGATGTCTTCCAGTGTCAGGCAGCAAGGAAGCTGACACCCTGCTAAGGTCAGCATCACCGCCTAGCTGCAACATGAAAAATTTGGTATGCACGACAGAGAAATGTTAACAAAGAAATGGGGCAACAGAGGCTGTCAAGAYGATGATCCTTCTCTCCATTTGGACAGACTCTCACTGCCCAGGTCTCTCCAGTGGCTCAAGGCAGGGACAGTTCTTTTGCCCAGCTCTGTCCCTGTGCAAACCCCACAGGGCATGAGAAGGTGCCCAGATCCTGGCAGCCATTGCTGTATGTCTATGGCTCAGATCTCTGACAAGGTATTCTGGAATGAGATTTCCCTCCCAGCATAATGAAATACTTAGTCATCAACACAGGGGCCTTCTGGGGCAGAATTCCAGCTGCACCTGAGATCTTGCCTCCACAAAGAGACAGCTTTTTCCAGCATGCAGGTTTAGTTCAAGGAGGAAGAGAGAGGGATACTTTAAAATACCAGTCCAGGGATTTTTGTTTGCAGCAGTTGAAGGCTTCTGTTTACTTTTGGGTCAGGTTAAGAAATCTCTCGCTTCTCTCTCCTGCCACTTCACAGCTGTCGGTTGAGCTTCTGTGCTTGCCGCTCCTTTGCCTCAAAGGCAAACTTGGTGTCCTGAAGCTGGGCAATGGCCTCCTTGGCTTCCTTCAGGTCCTGACAGATATGCTTGTACTTTTCTGTCATCTCCTTGTTCTCTCGGCGCAGTTCCTGTACCACCTGGTTCACCTCCTCTGTCTGCTTGGTGCAGTGGATCTTCAGCTGCTCCACCTCAGAAAGCATGATCTCCATGTTCTTGACCAAAGACTCCAGTTTCTCTTTGGACATGGCTTCGGGATCGGTTCTGTTCAGTCAGCCTAACCCAAACCCAAAAAGGACAAAGATAGCCACCCTGTGTAACACACACCAGGAAACTTGGCACTCACAGTCTGGTGGTTTCTTTTTATACTCTCTCCTGATCATCCTCCTCCCTTCTTGTTCCTTCCCCAAAGTGTCTCTAATCTTCCTGGCTGGGTTAATCTACTTATTTTTACTGCGCTGTAGAAATCTACTGAAGGGCTGACAACCCCGCAGTAACATATGTGCTGTGCAGCAAAAGCCAGAACAATAATGAGGTTCTTTGCAGCCTGCCATAGGAAAATAGCTTTCATCCTAAGATTTCTCTTGGGAACCCCTTGCAGTGCCCATTAAACTACAAAGAAACCTCTTCAAGCCAGCGGCCCACTCCAGTCCTGCACACACAGTTCCAAGAGCACAGCCTGACTTTCATCTTACAGATATTGAGGTAAGCAAGCTTACAGCAATATAAGCCAAGTGCAAGCAAAGAAGAGAATTAGCCTCTGTTTCTCTTTCCTAATCCCATGTTTGGGCAAGATGGAAGGAACAAAACATATAAACTTCCCCTTTTTTTCAGAAGAAGCTCTACCTAAAAACTCAACAACAGCCTGCACACCATCTTCTATTGAAGGCATCCACAAACTTTCTTAGTTATTACAATCAGTGGCAACCACAGTTACCATCAGCAGCAGCAGCTGGTCCATGAGCACCTGAAAGAGGCTTGTATCCTGTTAGTGGCATGCAGGCTAGAGTTTATAAACCTTGGTCCTACTCCCCTCCTCATGTCACTTCAGCTTCATCAGTAACATTGGCCCCGGAAGTGATGAGCCAAATGACCTACCAAGGGGACTCCTCCCAAGAGACTTCCAAGCTGTTGTCAGGTGCCGCAGGAACACCAAAACACTTCTTCCTGGACACACGTCACCCACAACAGAGTCAGAAACTGCTGCTGCAATACTACTGTGAACATGTGTGAACCGAGAGACACACCCCGGTCTGATAATGTGCTGATTAGTCAGGTCATACTAGGCAGCATGATGATCCCAGCAGCCACAAGGGATTGAGAGAGCCTGGCCCACTTTCTGGATGTATGATCCAGACCTTCTTGTGTATTCTGTTAATTAATGCACTTGCCTAGACAATAAGAATCATTAATTCACCAGGGATCTGACATAATGGTATTACCCTTGAGAAATTAATTCAGTTGAAAAGAAGGTGGTGTTGCATGCGGCTCTCCAGGAAAGACTCCATGCAATTTAGTGCTGATTGTCTGTTCAGAGGACACAGACCACAGCAGAGACCAGAAGACAGGCTTGCCCTTGGATAACTTCCAAAGTAAGGCCAGACAACAGTGCCTCTCTCCTCCCTCCCCACATCAGAACATTTACTCCAGGTTGTGTCTGCACCTTTTCCCTCAGGCCCTCAGCCTGTTCTACATACCCACAGAAATGTAAAATCTCATTTGCCATGTATCACATACAGACATGGAGCTGTCCTCACTGTATTCACCTCACAGGAGATATGTTCCAGGGCACAGTATTGAATAATGGTCTTCATTCTGCATACTGTTGCGCAGTTCCAGTTCCCTTTAAAAAGACCCTTAGGAACAGTCCTGTATTCCCATCCTACACACTGAACCCCAGGTTAAGGAGAGAGAACACACATGTTCACATGCATAGCTCCCACATACACCTTTTTCCTTCAGTCTTTGGYCTTTAACCAGAAAACTATTTTTTTCAACTGTGGAGAGCTTCAGATGCTTCATCCCACAACTTATCCCCCTTTCCCTCTGCCAGGCTTAGAGACATTAGGCTTTTTCTTCCAGGGAATTTTACTTCTCCTCCAGCACTGGCTGAAGGCACTGCTGGACACTGGCCAAGCTCTGACAGTGTTCAAAGGCCTGGGACTTCTCACAGCTGGAGGTTAAAAAGTCACTGACAAAGTCAGCCATCCTATCGCCTCTCACACAAGTGCACCAGTGGGCCCCTCTCACGCTGGCAGTTGGACTGCTTTGCATTGCACTTTGAAATGAGCAGAAAGAGTGACATCCTTCAGGTGAAAAGAGAGTGGGAGAATCTAAACATAATTAGAATATGTCCTAAAGTCCTTGAAGAAACATTTGCACTGGCTGCCAGCCCAGATCCCATGTGATGCACATGGCACTGGAATAGGYTGGAACACGTTGCAGCATTACAAAACAGCAGGTCTTCATTATTGAGGAATCCTTGCTGTCTCCACAACTGTACACACAGCACCCAAATATCTTAAATCTAGTGGAATTACAATGATACATAAAGAGAACACCATAGAGATCATTTCTTGGATATTAGTAATTGAGACATCACCTCTCACTATCTTACTCTCAAAACTATTTAAGCCACCTTGGGTACAGACAGAATCTTGGCAACAGAGACTGGGTAAGAGACACTACTAAAATAACAATATAAAATGAAAACAAGCAGTAGCATGAGAGGAGTTCCTAGTAAAGTAAGACAGGAATCAGTATTAGGGTTGGTTCAATTCAAAATATTCTTTGATGAAATAAGAAGTAGGAATTAAAAACATTCTCATGAAAATTGCAATGGGAGAAAGGTGCAGAAGTCACTTGAGCTGGAAAAACAGAGCAACGAGACACTAACATGAGCTGTAGTTTATTACCTTGTCTCAACGTTGGGCTCTACTTTTGCAGAAGAACTGGAGGTGGAGGCAAAAAACAACAGTGGATTCATCTGGGAAAAATGCAGAACAGCATACCTGGGAAAAACAATTCAAACCACRAGAATTCAGGACAGAAGGACACACAGTGAACAGCAGTATTAGGAGTGACGGCAGTGATGGGGAAATAGCATGTCAGATGGGAATCTGTGATACAATATAGCAGGAGAAAATAATAATACTGCTAGGCTGTGTTACACAGAGGAGATGGGAGATCTTGGGAGATGGAGTATCTACGGCCACAGATGAAGTACCACCACCACTGGAAGGGAAATGTAGTGCTTAGTTCTGGGCACCTTGTTATAAGGGGCAAAAAAGAAGACTGAAACTTAGACAAGTGTCCAGAAAAGATGTTGATTTCAAAAAATTGGTGGACTCTAGGAACTAGGTTTAGAAAGAAGGGTTGAAAACTGCACGGCAAGATATTTCTAAGACTGTTTTCCCATCATGCCCTGGTCCTCTGCATTATGCCAAGGAAGACAGCCGGAAGAATGCTTCTAGAATTAAGAGCTCAACATATTTTAATGTTTAAATCAGCAGTTTAGCAACCACCAGTGATTTCTACACACTCAGCCAAATGGTGCTTCTCTGGTCATTTCAGAGTCCTACTAAGTCAGGAAAACTTGGCGTTAAACCTCTCACTACAGAACACACTACATCAAGAGACACCATTCCTAAAATCTACCAGCCCTCTCCTGCCTACTTTTCCTCTATTCCACCATCCCCTCGTGCACATGGATCTGAGAAAGATGAAAGCAGAAAAGGCAGAGCTAATTGAGGACAAAACTGGGAAGCAACTATTGGGAATGTTCACTCCTGCCATTGGGGATGGCATGATAATTATAGGAAACAGCACAAATAGAAGTGAAACTTCTGGTGCTTTCCATAAAGGCTGGGAACTGCCAGATCTGACTACAATACTATACTCAATTATGCTGCTTTTAGCACCAGAAGCAAATGAAAGAATATGAAGTTGCCAAGATGAGCCTGGTTCATGTGAGAGACACTTGTGTCTTCTTCATAAGGTCTCTGAGCCAAAAAGAATTTTTCCTCTCACCCAGAGGCACACACAATCCAGAAAATGCAAGTTTCCTATCATGTACATGCCTCAGAGAAGATCTGAGAATGAGACACAAGAATCATGCCCTTCAAACACCCATTTGAAAGCAGATCACGGGCATTTCAGTTTCTAAGTTATTTCAATGGGGTCCTGGAAATATTTGTGGAATAAACCAGTGTGCTAGCTCACTCTCTTCTTTGGGTTTTCATAGCAGCACAAGGGGGACAATTCACTAATCTAGAATTTTAAAAGGGAAGAAAGAACCCCAAAACTCAGCAGAATGGCTTTTAAATGACTGCTCAGGCTGACCTGACAAAACCACTCAGTATGAATCCTGAGGAAGAAGAAGTAAAGCTACAAAACAAATACCTCAGCTTATCAGGCAGACACTCATAGTGCTGTATCTATTTCTAGTTATATCAGCCACAGACAGCAAGGCAACATTCAGAGAACCATAGTGGGAGACAGCTCTTCATTGCCTCATAGTAGCTGGTTTAAGCCTATCATCTCCAGCTAGCACTGGTCACGATTTTAACAATTGATATTTTTTAGTACATTCAGTGTATCACTACCTCGAGGCACTCCCACACTGTTCTCCAAAACAGTCTCTTCGCTTATTTCTGGTTTATCCCTGGTTTATCCCCAACTGCATTTCTAGCAGCCAGTGCAGTATGCATGAGCTCTGTACTTCACCACCTAGGAAGCACACTTAGGTAAATGCAYTACGCAAATAAACTCATTACAAGATTAAGCATAAAGAGCTCCCACTTCTATATTTATAGTAAAACCATTTGAACAAACCACTAAAGACCAAGYGGCATCTGGCAGCACCAACCGTTCCTGTAACAGAGAGTGGGAGACATTTGTACCCAGTTATTTAATTTGTTTCTAATAAAAGAAAAACACCGTTACTATGCAAGTGTCAAAATACTCAGCACTGCGTAGGATATTGATATAATGATGATCTCAACCTGCAGAGCTTAAAGAGTATTGATAAAAATCTGCTTTCTTATTAAAGCATAAAACAATTTTAGCTACTATTATGCAGGTTTTAATCATATCTCATGCAATTTGGCAGAGGTTGAGCTGGGCATAAACCACATGATTTAYACATTTTAATCTGTAATGCCACACCAAGAGAATACCCACCCAAAATTGTGACCAAAATCCTTGACAAAAATTAAAATAATATGCCTTGGTATTATAAGTGTCTACAGAGCAGAATTACTGAACACAAAAGTACTTTTTTTCCATCCACCCTGCAACTAAACACTGGTCAGAAGATCAATACACTTAAGAATTAATTTAACATAATATGGCTCAGCAAAGAGAAATGGATGGCTTTAACACAGTTATCTCCAAACTGGCACATCTGAGAAATCAGTTGCATAGTATAGCATTTTTATTGTCTAAGAAACAGTTGCCTCATACCATAAAATTATTGAAGTTTTTTTTGGGGGAAAAATCCAAATTGGGACTAAGTGTTGAAAACTCAGAATAAAAAAAAAGGAGGGGGGGAAGTTTCAGATTAAATAAAACAATGAAAGGTCTGAATTACCACTTTTAAATACAGAATGTTTCAAAATAAAGCTATCTAAACATTTTTTTAATTCAGAATGTCAAATTGGAACGTTTCCAAAACCCCCTAAGTAGTAACACAAACTGTTCCATTGGGAAGACATTCTCCATCCCAGCTAACTGGTCTTCTGGCAAAAGCATTAGATGTTCAACATGGCATCCCCCTATGCACGCACTTTGCAAAGCCATTGTAGAGGAATTTATGGATAAACTCTTGCTCTGTGCTTTACAAGCAGCTTGGGGAAGTTCTGTTCATGACTAGGAGTGCAGAGGTCAGAAAATACACTCCAGCTGGCAAGCTGAGCAGATACCAGCTCCACAGAGGCTGGTGCTGATGCCCACATGCCTCAGCCCTTCATCCTGAGAGCCTACAGCACCTCTCTCAAAAACCGATCTCCCCAGCTGCTCTTTTTGCCTACCCTAACTCACAAGCAGGATGACCGACCAAACCAAAGCATGGCCTGACTGCCAGTGAACACACTCAGCCAGCAATCTGAGCAGGGAGGCAGGTATGGGGAAAGAGGGTGGAGAGTGCCTTTGTGAGGTGGGGACAAGGCAGAGGGTGTTGGGAGATCCTGCAAGGAGAAACTGGCCAAGGAGAGCTCATCCCTGCACCAGGCTCCTTGGCCTGTGCCCCTGCTGGGAGGTGTTTGTTGCACCCTTCCTGCAGTGCCTGAGGCCAACATTGAGAAAAAGAAAGGAAAAGAGGGAGGAATCACCTTGCCCCCTYCCTCAGCGAGGAGGGAGGCCAGCCAGTGTTTCTAAAGCCTGCAAGGGCAGATCAAATGACAGCCAAGGTAACTCAGAGAGCAAGGCACACTAAGGTGAAGTTGGATCTCATCAAAAGCTTTAGCGGCAGCACCAGGCATCAAACAAAGCTCATCAGAGGAGTATCTGGTTATTCAAAACTGCTAAAACTGTTATGGCATTTCAATCAATAGGATGTTGGTTTATAAAGCCATAGAAGAAAAAAGAAGTAGTTTCAGCAATAACTGGCAAGCTTCCCTCTAATATCAAGAGCTCATCCACAAACAGAGGGACAAGACGAATAGTCAAAGGTTTGTCTAATACATCTTTCCACTTCATGTCAAACTGAGGCCTGCAGGAAAGGAGGGGAAAGAGAGAAAAACATTTATCATCATCAAAATTTTGTAGAGGGGCAATCAAATATAGATTTTTTTTTTTTAAATTTGAGAACAAGTAGCTAACCTGGGAAACATTCTTTTACTTACTCTGCCATGTGATTTGCCCTAATGACTGAGTGTGCAGCTAGCCAGAGCATTTAGACTCCAGGAAAACAAAGACCAAAAATCCCCAAACTGTCATTATTATTTGATACATATGAATCAAAACACAGGTTCAAAAAAACCATGCACATTACCTTCTATTTGTAGGAGGTGAGGTTATGCAATCTAGCACTGTAACTGGACTACACCAAGTAAACTGGGAATGGCACAGATCTCAGTAATTAATCACCAAGCAATTTGATCTGATGGGAAGGAAGATCTCTTTTAGTTCTAGATACCTATGAACAAACTTTGGTGTGGTTTTTGGCTTGGGATGCAAAATTCTATTTTGATTTTGACATGACATTTAAAATTCTTCCTAGCTGGACTGGTCTCCAAAAACAAATGGATAAAATTGCTAGAGTTGAAGAATTTGTCAGTTTTCTTCAGTTTTCTCTTGACATCACTACCAATCACACATTTCAAAATAAGTCACTTCGTATCATCCAAATACTTCAAGGAGTTTTTAATTGCATTAACTTTTCAGAGACTACAGTCTTTACAATAATATATAAATATGACTCAACACTGTTTGGGAAGTCTCACAGACTAAGGAATGGAGACATTCAGAATGAAGTGATTTGTTCTAAAAGGATGCTTTGAAACTAAAGGAGATTCATGATAGTGGCAAGCTCCTGCCCAATATTACCTAGAAAGCTTCATTTAATCATGACAAGTTGTCAATGTCAAAACACTGGTATAAATGAAAGTTAGCTTCCCAGGTGACTGTCCTATTAGCTTGTCATGAGATCTATCCCTCAGGAAATCCTAACTAAGTACTATCAAAGCAGACAAGAGTACTACACTTTCTGGAGGTAATGAGTAGCATCTTTTCAAGGTAATGAGCAGCATCTTTTCACAGTGCTATATCCCTAGTTCTCTGTCACATAGCCAGCCTTGATGATCCTTAAGTAGATGAGCAAACAACAGCTTCATCTCCACAGGAAGTGAGATTAAAAGGTTTATTGCTACTATGACAACGACCAGGTTCTACTGTTCTTAAAATAGTCTGGAAACCTTAGCAGTGACTGGAAATGCATACATGGCTTCCCTACAGGATTCATCATGTATTAACTACAGTCCTCCAAAAGGAAATCATATTTTATAATAGGGTCTACTTTTTAGATGCTATTTTTTTCATGCTCTTTAATCCCTTGTTAGAAGGACTAAGAATAGAAAGCAGTTAAGGGCACTGTGCAGCCACGTGGCTGTGATTATAGCTTTAGCACAGATTACTGCTGGGAGCTTGCAGCAGACACTGAGAGAGGCACTGCTCTCTCATTTCGGCTCTAATGCAGCATTTGATTCTTGTCCCCAGACAGTGATCGACCCCCTTGCTGAAATGCAATGCACCTGGCAATGATCAGCCCTCTAGCTGCTTATTGATGCCAGATGCCAGCCATTTTTGATCTTCTTACAAATCTCCCCCTCAACATCTGCAGGTATTCTGTTGTATCTAACTTTGAATTCATTCCTCTCTCACAGATAACAACTGAAAGCAGAATTTGGCACACAGTAAGGTTGATACAACAGCATCAAATATTAAGTTTATAACCAATAACTAGATGGTAACTGTATGGCCTCTACTTGAATATGCTATTTGATTAGTAATTAGTACTTTATTCTTGGGGTTGACCAAATAAACCATTGATTCAATAGAATATTGAAATTCTTACACAACTATTACATTAGATGAAGATCCAGCTGAGCTCTGAGTCATGCTCCAAGTATGTTCGTGCTGACTTGTAGAGTAAGAACAATAAGAAGTACATTGTTTAATTCTGACTGCAGCATTAACCAGATCAAAGAGGGTGACCCTTATTTAATATTACTGCAATCAGAAAATTAATATGAACACAGAAGTCTATTCACTATTCTTGCCACAGTTTAGATTAAAATCGTATTTCAAAACAAAGAAAAAGTAAATCTAACCAAATTACATTTGTACTATCCATTAGTGTGTCTCTTGATGCCAAGCTGAGGTCACCTTCCTATAGCAAACGGAGGTTGAAGAGACAATGACCAAATTCAAGTTGTGAAATTTAGTAAGTAATTGATTATTACCTTATTAAAAAAAAAAAAAAACACAATTATGTTAGCTCCAATCAGCGAAGGCTGGTTCTTTTCTCTATAGAGTTCAGAAATTCCTGACATTTACAGACCAGATTTTGCCTGTAAACATACTTTTAATTGCAATTTCTAGGTAATTAAAAAAAAAAATAGCAGTGACTGCTACAGACCCAGCAGAATTCTCCATGGAACCTGACATTGTCATACAAGAAACTCATTTGCCTTTGCCCAACAGATTACATTGAAAGTGGAATGGAGTAAGAAAAGAAACTGGTAATTGAATTAGAATATTAGAATCATATTCTCTCCCAGTTCAGTATATAACATCAGGAAGATCAAATAATATCAAGACAGAACCTCAAATTAGGTCCTAAATCTCACTTTTAGGGGAGGTTTTACCTCCAAAAAATAATTCTATTCTTAAACGATTTCATCAGATCAGACCTTAGAACTAGGTCAGAATTAAGAAATACAAATATTCTTGCACTGCTATCAACTGCATTTTTTCCCTTCAAGCCCCATGCACTTAAAGCTTATGGTAACTAAAGAGGGAAGTTTATGAAAACAATGACAGTTTGGGTTTTTTTAACTTACATTTGTGATTTATCTGTTTCCTATCACAATATGACCACCAGGGACAATTAAACACAGCAAATTGTTCATTTTTGAGTGCTTGCTCTACTTCTTGAGGAAACGGCCTACAAAGTGAAGATCTTTACTCAATACTCTTCCTCACAGAGATCTGAAGAAACCTCAAGCTTCCTATTTCTATTCATGATGAAACGGTTGCACTCCTGACAAATTATTCATGATTATTTGTTCTGTTCTGGTCATGAYAAAATAGAAATTGTATGTTTATGCAAAGACAAGGCAATCTCCCAAAGAAGCATATTCAATACCACAGTAGTCATTCAATTAGCACAATTTACACTTTGTAGTGAATACTTTTCCAAAACAAAAAAATTGCTCCTGGGAAAAGTTCTTTTTCTAGCCTATTGATATGAAACCAGCAGCAAAATAGCAATACACAGTACTGTTTGTGAAGTGTTTTCTTTCTGAGCATCCTAGATATTTTTTCTGGGTAAAACATTTTCATTGTGCAAGACAGTGTTTGAGTATAATTTCATATAACTTTTTTCATACCTTAATTATATCTTATGGGGTTTTTGCAATTGGCTTTGACTGACTCTGTAAATGAATGAAACGTAGCTTTTAAAAGAAAGTATTTCTGCAGAAATCAGTTTGAAGAAGTTACTCTGTTGGGAAATAAAGAAGCCATTTAAGTGTCTTAAGACAGGAATCTTACTCATTAAATGCTGAATATAAATTGCTACAGTGTTGAGGCCTCCAATAGCTTTAAGTTTAAATGGTGGCTTTAAAATAATATAGTAAAGGCAAGATAAGTTAGGATCCATGCAATTTTATTTTAATAATTAGACAAATACATGAAAATTTGCAATAATCTATCAAAACTTTATCTTATCAAGAACCAGAAAGGTATTTAAAAAACATTCACATTCAATTCAGATTATGTACAAACCAGTGTTTGTAAAAAAAGAAAACAGCAAATGTTCTGAGTGTAAAAGAATTCCATTCTAATTCACATTTCAGTGTTCCCAATGACCAAGTTACCACTGAGATGCAGCCGCAGTGCAGACATGTTCCATAGTCTCTATCACACTTGTTTCAATAGCATCATTGCCAAGAGTAATAGTACTTTTTTAGTAATGCATTTGGGTAAGTTTCTTCATACAGTACCGTCCACCCAAAACGAACTTTAGAATATTTATTTCTTCACTGCAGTAATGGCAGAACAGATGTCATCTGCAGGCCCAGAATGCATACTCTATGTATACCCAAGAAGTGCCACTCTTCTAGGCCTGAAATATCCAGGGTCTGCTTTGCACATCAAGGAAATTAGCCATTTTTAGTGGAAAACAGCCCTTGAGTATTTGGCTTAAAAAAGTCATGATCTGCCCAGACAGGATTATTCTGAATGTGCTGCAGTATACAAGTGCACATCTTCCAGATACAAGAATTTGAGTGCCACCTTAAGAGCCATGCATAGCTATGACAGCATCATACACCTTTGCTAAAAAACCCCCAGCTTCTGGGGATCTGTTTTGTCTTTTTGCTCTGGATTAAATGCTCCAATGCAAAAAATGAAGAAATGAATTAAAGTGGCTGGTTTTTAAGCAAATCTGTAGCTCAGTGTTTTGGTTTACTCATTTATTTATTTGCAAAAGAGTAGTCAAAGGAGGAGACTAATCATTAATGCAATCAGAAAGGGGAGAGTAAGCTATCAAGATACTCAGTTTCAAAACATAACTATTGAAACACAACAGTTACAAGTTAGTCTGATCYGGGCACAAAAGAAATGAACCTAACTACCAGAGCTACACAATAGTTCTTTCAGAGCTACAGTCTAATGTACTGTTGTTATTATACTAATTAAATAATAATGAACAACTCTCTCAAAAATGCAGACTACATAACAGAATTCTTCCAGTTATCCCAAGCTAGCCAAGTTGAAATGGTTCAAGATCTATAATTAGATTGGTGTTTTAAGACAAAGGAGAGTAAGAAAGAAGGGATACCATCTTCACACTTATGTAATAACAACTCAAATTCAAGCAAAAAAACATTCTTAACYGAATCTTCTGGACCCAAGTCCTGAGATAGCCTTTATCTGCAAGATCTCATTTGGAACAAACTACCATGCCTCAGTGTAAGAGAGCAAATCTAGAAAATTTGCCTCAGTTCTGCACATCCTGGTTTTTGAAGGTATACTCAGGACTTGGTATTAGACAGCATACTTTAACATATATTGGGCTGGGCTTGAAGCAGCTTTCCCTTTTCTTTATTTCTTTATTTTGAGATCAAATACATAAACTTGAACAACAGTTTCTGTGATTTCATAGTCTCCACCGCTCTAAGTCCACACTAACGCAGAAATTAAAACTTCAGGATAGCAGAAACAACTTTGGAGAGTGGAAGACTGGCAATTTAGTGTTTGAAGATTCTGAGCTCTTGCTCAGGTTGTACATCTAACACCCATTCAAGTATGTGGAAAGGCTTTTTTATATTTCTATGGATTCTAAAGCAACTCTTATTGGAGTCATTGCTTCTACAGTAAATAATTAAACCAAACCCACAAACAATAAAGATGACTGCTGCATTTCAGTAACAACTCAACTGAGACTTGGCTCAGGTATGCAAACAGATGCTAGTGGTACCAACTCTTAGCAAACCTGTTCTATACAACAAAACAATAGTTAGGATGCCCAATAAAACACACATGGGAATTTTCTTAGATATAATGCTCAGGAAAGGAACAAGTTACAATAGTATAAAAACTTAAAACAACTCAGAGTCTTGTAGAAAAAAGCCCGTTTTAAGTCAGGCTCCATTTCAGCAAAATATGGAAGAGTGAATGAAGCTCGAAAACACAAGGAAGTTTGACCTGAAAAGTCAGTGTGAGCAACTGTGATATGATTACTTTATTAATGCTATCCACAATGAATTAGCATACAAATGAGATGAATAAAGTACTTTAGAGGAGACAAGACAGTATATCTTATTGTATGCAGATGTAGATGCTAATGCTACAGTTAGCGCATCATACTGGACAATACAGAGATGTTTCCAAGAACAACCAAAGAAAGTAACCTTTCTTGGTTTTAAAGCAGATTTATACATCGCACCCTTTATTCCATTAGTTGGGCAATGGTTTGAGAGCATCTGTGAGGTCTCAGTCCTTTGAATCTACAGGCACTGAAACAAAGCCCCAGGAAAAGGGCAAAAGGAGTTTGCTTTGGGATTTTGACAGTTGTTCTATTTGGCAAGGACTCCAGTAACCAGATGCAGGTAAAACGGAATGCCCATCAAGAGTATCCACTCCCTGTGCTTCGTTCAGAAAAAAACTGACTTGTACAGACTAAGAGTCTATGGCAAAACCAACTTCATCTCACATAAGTCTCATTTCCAAGCAGTTATTCACAAACAAGCTCTTTCAAATAAAAAACAAAACACAGTTTAGCAGTTTTAAGGTCAGAATTGATTCTTTTTCTTGTAGGAAGATCAAAAACCCGTATCATCTTTTCAGCGATTTTGAGTCATCGTTCATTTCTCCAGTCTTCTGATCCTAACAGGAGAGGTAATTAAAGTAAGAGGGCCACAGATTTTATTCCTTGGTAACATTACTTAATGTCTCACCTAACTTAAGAATTCTCACCAATAAAGTTACTCCATGAAAAAAAATCCCTGCCCAACCTGAGGTGTTAGAAGGTTGAGTGATCAAGACTTCAGACCAACACAATAGCAAGGTCAACAGAACTTTACTTAGAAAGAGCATTTCCACATTTTAATTTGCTGTAGACTAGATCCTTCAGCTATGTTTTTGAAGAGAAAATTTTGAAAGAAACATTAGAAGTGCTGCTAATAGCACTTTAGCCTTTAGATCTGGCAGGCTAAACTCCAGCTGGAACTGTTGTGAATGTCTGCTTCTTTCATAAGATGATCAATAAAAGGAACTTAAACTAACAATGTAGTCTGTGCTGTTAGTGGCTATTCTCAAGTGAAGGGTTTGAACTGGTGTTCCAGCAAAATGACTTGCAAGAGAACAAAGAGTAAGTCCTGAAATTGCCTTTTAATGTTGTTCTGTAACCTTTCAGAATCAAAGATCCAAATTAGGACCTCATGATCCTCTTATGCCAAATGATTCAGTCCAAGTCTAAGTAGCTACATAAACTGGAGCAGCTCTACAKAAGGTGCACTCCATGCGTGAGAATGCAAGGTATTAAAACTGAGAAAAKGCTCTAGTTCCAGTGTGAAAAAAAGCTTTTAAAGTTACTAAACCAAGCACATTTAGGCACAGAGGCTATGAAGTGGTGGAGCACCCTTTCAGAGTGACAGTTTCTCCCATTGTTGATTTGCTACAATGCAAAATCCTTTTTCATGACACAAAGCACAGTCAGGACTCAGCTGTCAAAAATCACTGCTGAAGGAGTTTAAATTGGGTTCTGTCTCTTCAGATGGTTTAGAGCCAAGTTCCATTTGATTTGTCAGCTTCCTCTGTTAATGTCAAGGAAGTCCTGAGCACCCTTAATGCTGTGGAAAATGATCAACCTGTGGTGAGAGAGCACATTGCTGGTGGAAATATTAGCAATTTTCAGACAGGTGGTCCTTACCAGAGTTATGTATATCAGATTGCTTCCGATAAACAGCACCCAGTTTAGACCACTCATCAAGAAGAAACCATGTTCACACAGGAAAAAAAAAAAAAAAAAATCATACGGTGCCCAGTGCAGCAGTTGTCTCAGGAAAAATGGGAGGAAGTTGTAATGATTCAGGCTTGGAATCTTGAGTATTCAACTTCAGTTTCACTTGAGGAGTGAGGGAGAAACATTTTTCCTCCTCCCAAATTTGCTACAAATACAAATATCCGTAGAATACCAGCATCAAGTGTGCTAGATATAAAATTGATGGAATGCTAGCTGGTCCATAAAGGGCTGCACCAAGTTATCTGTGGCAAAGTAAAAAACTAGCCCAAAGGTTATGGAGATTGGAAGAGCTGGTAAGGCCTTCTTAAAGATGGCAAGAAGCAGAAGTGTAAGGCACAGACCCTGAAGGGAGGGGGGGRAAAAAAAAAGACGGAGAAATTAGGGAACTCTGATGAGCAAAAGATTATATATACATAAGCACTAATGAAAATGGCTTGTACATCATTTTTCTTCTTCTCTATCTTGAACTAGCTGTTACTGCAAGTATTAACGACACCCCGTTCAAGAAAAGCACAAGGTACTTACACTGAAAATCACACAGAAATATAAGGAATTCGCATGCCTTCCTAAACTAAAGGCATAAGTGATGGACATACAGACAGTGAAAAATCACAGCTGAAGCCCTCATCAGTTTTCAGAGTTAGGCCACCAAACAAGCAAATCCCAAAGGAAAAAAAAATTAGCAGTTATGACTTTGTCCCCGATGAACATAAGGAACTATCACTATTATCATATTACATTATACTCACAATTAATATGGCTACGAAACACGCTAAAGTTGTATTCCAGTCCCCACTTGCTGTTGCAGAGGCTTTGCCAACCAAGACGCTGTAGAAAATGAAGTCTCCTAAACCTAGCTTTACTCCTCCTGCAGAAATGAATATATGGCAGCATTAAGCATCAGACAGTCTACTAATATTACATATCAGTCATTGTGAGAGAACAAGACAGATTTAGATTTTTAAGCATCAAAACAGCTTGCTAAAATAAACATTTTATTTTGCACTTTTAAAAGCAGTACCACTCTTGAATCAAGTGATAAACACTTGTGAAACAAGATAGCTTAGGAACATTACACCACTCAACTCATTCATCCTATAACTAGAATTTTTCTATACTCTTGTTGTATTATAGACGCCAATTCAGTGCATACAAACTCAAAAAAATTCTGTTAGGGCTTTTTTTCTACTTTTGGTTGTCATGTCACAGTAGAATATGGAAGTACGATTTCTTAAGCTGGCCAAGGCTAAGGAGAAACAAATGAACCACTCATAGATTTGCTGCTTTTAGTTTATTTGCCAATGTAAAAACCTACATTCATCAAAATACTCCACTGTCCTCCCAAGTTTCCTACAGAGTTATGATTATGGTAGTTCTAAAAAGCAATTTTGTGTAATTAAGCATATCACAGAACCAAAAACATATTTAGTCCAAGATGTGAGATCTAGTAAAACTCATGAGTTAGTGTTATATTTTTAATAGTAATTAGCAACCTTTGTGAGCAGAATATTCAGTTATTTCTGTTTAAAAAAAAAAAAAAAAGGTTTCCTGAATGTTGGTTGAGTTTCTGAGCTTTTAAGAGACATTAAGTCAGAGAGGTCAAACACCAGGTCAACAGGCTATTTTCATTTGGCCTGCCATTCATTTTGTCACCTAATCACTATCCAGCCCAAACGCACTCTTTAGTTCTATGAGGAACTCAGAGCATCAAAGCAGAGGTTTATGCCTGGTTGGTCATTAGTAAAAATGCAGCCCTACTCTCCTTTTACTTCTGAACCAGTGGCTGTCTTCTCTCTGCAATGAACAAAGATATTTAGAGCTTGCCCCTGCAGCTAATAGGATAAGCAGCAATATTGCAGAGGGGCCTATGGTTATAAGGCCCTAGTAGAGATGAGCATTGTCTGATGCCTCTACCACCTCCCAAGAGCATGAAGAAGGGGAGGCGCGGGAGACTAAGGCGACAATCTTAAAACACTTTTCAGGTAAAAGGAGTGCAAGGGGTAAGAAGAGTCATATGATGTATTTTGCAGTAAGCTGAAAAACAAGCTCTTCCTATCAAACTTTACCCCATTGTCACAGAAGCTCTTTAGAGTTTGACTTGCCTGCTTTAAGTTTGGTTTGTTTGTATCATGCTACTCTCCCTCAGCACTCAGAGGCACCTTCTAAATGCTTATTTCAAATTTACAGTTATTACAGATATATACCCTCCAAAGCCAATGGCTGAATTCAACAGCTATCCACATTGCTCTCGGATAGTGGACTGTTACAGGAGGGAAAAAGTTCAGAAAACAATTGAAGCCCACAGGATAGCATATTTCCATGCTATTGGATTTCCTGGTGAGAAAGTTCACAACAGTAATTAAGCATTGGATTATTTAGTTTTAGAATATTAATTTACCTAGCTATTATTGAAAATTAAACTTTGTACTATTAGCAACATTTAATTTCAATGACAAAGTTCTACACCTTGCTGGAACTAAATGTAGTCCTTATCTCAGTTTTAAAAAGGCAGAATAGCAGAAGGAGGTTTTTAAGCCAAGAATATCAGTTACAGCTGAATCTCCACAGTCAAATGCTAAAAACTTGAAGGACAGATTTCAGCATGAGCCTTAGAAATACATTTAACACAGAAAATATTTCACTTATCCAGCGACTTTTAAAAAAATACATGAATGCTCAGTGCACCCCTATTTCTGTCTGAGGAACATAAAACTGATTATTCGCAGTAATACAGAATAATACTTGTGCTGATAACTATACTCGTGCAAGCCAGTAGATGCACAAGTGAATACTTTGAATATCTGTTCCGGGACAGTGCATTCAAGAAAAGGTAATAAGCATTAAAACACCCTTTAACTGCTGAAACAAAACTTGGATGCTTCCAGACAAGTGAACTCTCCAGATTTCTAGTAAGTTAATGCTGGCTGACAAGTCTGACTAGATAATTTCACATCTATCCTTATTATTTGCTGCAGAAACATAGGGAGAAGAGGGGTTTTTGTTTCCTAACGTAGGGGTTTTTGTTTCCTCCTTCTATTGGATACTTTAGAAGGGGGTAAGAAAAGAAGCAAGCCAAAAGCTTAGACTCAGTGGATGTTAAAACAATAATCCAGTAATAATAATAACAACAAAAAAATATAATGTTTACTAGCCTAGCCAGAYGAGATTCTTAGTTAACCAGTTAACTAATAACAGTTAAAATAGCCCAATCCCTAAGATTTTTGCATATTAATGTTATTTTTCTAAGCTCTAGAAAAGAAACTGGATTTGCAACTCACTCTGAATTTGGAATTTTGGGAATAAATTCCAAAATTTAAATGTTCTTAAAGCAAAAGCCTTTATTCTTTTAAACAGAGGAGCACCTGGGAATGAGAGGAAGCAGTTGCACCTACTAAATATGGCAGCATCACATGGGAAGAACAGCCCGTTAGACGGGTAGACCCTAATTTATTTAGAGCTTTGTAAATCTAATACCAGCTTAAACTCCAATGGGAAATCAGGAGTCTGTTAAAGCAGATACCTGAGTACTGATATCGTGCCCTCCAAAGATATTGCACTTATGCAGGATGTTGGAGAAAAATAAGCAAGCCCCAAGCATTCTGCATTCATTTCAGTCTCCAGTTAGGTTTAAACACTGCTTTGTGCAGAGTGGTTTACAGTAGTTTAATCTTGAGGTGAAAAAGTTAACAACTACATTTACAGGGCCTAAAAGCCAAAAGAGGTAATGCATACCAGAACACTGTGAAAAAGACAGAAGCTAATGTAACTGTATAATGATCTAAAARCAACTTGGTAGTTTGTGCTATTAAAGTTGCGAGTCTGTATCTCCAATGAAAGAACCATTTGACTAATATTACTCACTACTGCAGCAAAACCAAGAGTTACCTAAAAGCAGCTCCATCTACTTCTATAAAGCATGGAGATACTGATCCTGGGCAAGAATAGCTCTTCAGCTTGCTATTGCTCACACCATACCTTATTGGTGCAATCAGAATGACTAAGATTGAGATTAACTAGCTTCATATTTACTCAGTCTTTCAGACTGAGTACTCCATACTCACGTTCTTCAGGGTCTTCACTGGTTTGAGAGTTACTGGGTAGAGCCTGAACAGYAGCACGTGATTCAGGTGTTGATTCAATGGGTCCTATTCTACTGTCCCTTTGTTGCTGCCATTCCTGACTAAAGCCACCATCATCTGCTTCAGCATCTTCATTCTGAGCCTGGTTTGCTGGGGCTCAAAGGAAGAAAGCAATTTAAAATCCACTTCAGAAATGTGTCTTCTAACATCTAACAATCTCTCCACATACAAAATCATACATGAACAAAGACAAAAGGGTATTCTGTATTATTTAGCAACCTATAACATCAGCACACACCATTATAAAGATTCTCACTTATGATTTTAATACTTTTTTTAAAAACACTCATAGATATCAGCATGTACTCTGCAGTTACTGCATCTAGATGTTGCACTCAAGTTCTAGTATTCTGCAGTACTTTCCACAAAAGAGTGGAAGTTCTGTGGCAGCCTAACTTCCAAATCACAGTTTAGGGAATTAACTCACATTTAATACTGCATTAGCTTCTCTAGTCAGGAAAGTATGGGAATCAGCGTAGACCTCCCAGATAAGCACCATTACTGGGTATTTTTATAATACAAAACAAAGATGAAAATCTGATGGCTTAATTTTCCAATAGAATAGAAAAGTTTACTGAAAGTTACATATTAGTGCACCCATTCTAGCTGTGGGAAAATTCAGAAATTTTGCTCTACTTAGGTATACATGCAAACAAACCCCATGTTTTTAACACTAGCTGTATAGCCAAAAGGTCTAGAAACATTTCTGTTTAATACAAATATGAACATGAGTTAGCATTATAATACCCTATCTCAATTTGATACCCAACTGAGCTCAGTAAATAGTTGTCTGTTGATAGTCATCTCACCAGCAACATTCTGAATTCCAGCAAAATGAATGCAGGTACATTAACTGCACAATAAGTGAACAACTTTTACAGTCTATACATATTCATCATTCCTAAAAAAGCCTCTGCTCTTTCACCCTTCTAGAGCAACCAATGAACTTAAAAAGTGAAAAGACCCCACAGGTCTCCAAAAACATGTCTTCCAATAAAATGACAACTATAAGAGCTCATCAAAGAAAAACTCACCTTGTTTATCATAGGTGGAGTTTTTGGAAGCTTTCCGCTGGGCTTCTGGATCTTCCTCAGCCATGTTCACTAGCCATACCATTGTGGCTATTAAAAACAAACAGTATAGTTAATGATATCTTCAGACGTATGCAATTCTGAGCCAGTGTTGGCATCGATCCACTGTTTTTCCATTTTTTGGTGTAACTATCTTCTGTTGCAGGCAGTTCTACTCTCATTAAAGTATAGTAGTATCTGGAATGCTGCCAGTACCAGCTACAACACGCATCTACTGAATTTGGTGAATACAAGTTTTACTTTTACTAGATGTTGAAAAAAAATGGCAGCAGCTGTGTTGTAGAGGCTTTAAAGGAGCTACTTCTAAGGCCTACTCTGAAAATCTGAATCAATAATTTACTTTTTTTCCACTAATTGGTTCTTTTACCTGCAAGTGAAAAGGACTATTAAAACTAGTACTGAGGCAACGTCAGTTCAGAGACAGTATCTGCATCAGAAGTCTTTTTGTTCTCTTCAACAYCGCCCGCCCCCCCAAGAATAATCTTGAGGTAATTAATCATTGCCACACTTAAACAGTGTATTTTAATTCAAGTTTGTGATTTTTCAGTATTAACATCTATTCCTACAGAACAGAAAGATGGATAGTTATGAATAATACCAGTAAAACACAGGAAAAATAACAGTTACAGAAACCCCTCCCTTTTTCCACCATAATCTTGTCTTCTAAACTGCCAGTCTGGAGTCTACAGCACAATATGTTTCCTGCTTCTGAATATAGGCCTTTCTTGACCACCAGTAGAATAATGACTTATAATTAGCCTGAAGTGAGGCTGATAGTTAGATGTGTTATCCACATGATTATAACTAGTAACACGGAAACCAAATCGGCGTCCCAATAACTTTGATTAGTAGCAACAACAAAAAACTATGAACAGCACCAGATTAGAATTAGAATTATCATTATCATTAGAATTATCTACTGATTGATACAGAGGACATAACAGCAATTTGCATTCGGTAGGTTATTTTTTAGCAACTATAGGGAGAAAAAAAAAAAAAAAAGTCTTGCAGAAAATCATGTTGCAAATGAATCTTTTCCTGGCAATTTTCCCCCATTCCTTTCAATAACACACACATTATTTAAGCACTGAAAGCAGATAAATATTTTCTAAACAGAAATACTCCTTTTGAACATGCTTGGTGCACAGCCTAAAAACATACAACTTTGGCTAAAATAAGTTTTGTTACTATTTTTCCTGTTCCTACTTAGTAAGAACAGAATGTGCTGATTTTTATCTTTAAAGATCTTAGCCCGAAGACATTTTATGTTTTTTGAGTCAACAGCAAAAGGATAATTGAGACCCAAATGAACAGAGTGAGAGTTCCAGCTGTGAGAGCACCACATCAAAATGGAGGAAAAATGAGAAAATCCTTTCACTTTAGCTGATTGTAAATTTAAAATACCTAACAAAACATACTTACAGGAGTAAATAAGTGCTGGGAAGAGAGTTTCATTTCTCTCTTGAGCTGTTTCAACCAGCATACGAAGAGGACCTTTAGGACAGAGGACAGCAACCAAATCTGGAAGGAAGAACAAACAACTCTTGTATCACCGTAGACATACTTTAAGAAGGTTTTTATATGATACTGCTTGCAGAGACTGGTAAAAGAATACTCATGTTAAAATGCCACCTTATGTATACACTTGTGAGAGCCACTGGCCAGACAGTCACAGGTCAGCATCCTACAGGAAGTTAAAATTTTTCCTCAATCTGACTTTTGGACCAAATGTCTAAGCATACGTACATCTTTGCAGGATACTCACAGTATGTGAACTGGGGAACAGATCGCTGTTACTCTTCACGCCCCCTCGTTGTCTCTCTTTCCACCTCTTTCTCACTTCCCAGTTGCATACACACATGAGCACTACCAATATCAGAATATGCTCCTAGTCTTAGGTCTTGCATATCTGCGATGCATAGAAGACCAGCTAGATGAAGTTTACCACATAAAATTGAAGATGATAAATTGATTTCTTTGGTACCATTCACGTCCCCTAGGTGTGTTGACCTTTTTTTTAAAGAGTTGATGTTCTCCTACACAGTAAATAGTTTAATTGCTAACTCTGAAACATAGCACCCACACTACTGACATTTAGTTTGATGCTCCATTATATGTAGCATTAAAATGATTCCTCAAGAGCTTGCATCAGCTCAGCAAGCCCTCAGAACTTCTTTTCAGCCAGAACACATCCTTGCAGATCAGAAAAAAGTGAACTAATTATTAAGGTCAAATAAAAAAATGACATCTTAATATGCAATTTTATTGCTCCATCATCTTCCACAAGGCCTATATTTAAAAAGTCTTTGGGGGAAAGAAATACGTATTTTAGTTTCTAAGAATACATAGCTTTACAATGTGGGCTTTATAAATCACTAAGAACACCCAAAATATCACAGCTGTGATTATTATTTTTTTGGTTTTCAAAGGTTTCCTCTGCAAAAATAAAGCCAGTTTACCAACTTCAAGAATGACAACTTTAAGACAGTCATTTGCAAAATTTCATTACTTCAATTAGATGCACACTAATCAGAGGTGGCAGGTTAGGGAAGTCTCACACCAACAGCACCAGCTAACAGATTTTTAATACTCCCAGTTGTAGAAGTTATTTAATTATTACTGCAATATGTTTAGAAATGTTAAAATATGATGTTCCTCACTAAAAATATTATGCAATTACAAATATATCTGTCTGTATTTTGACTTCCAAGCTGAAAGCAAATAATTCTCAAAAAACTACTTGGCTTGCTACCTGTTACCAAAGCTTTTTCTTAAACCGAGTTTAATGCTAAAGCAAATTTTAAGACAATAGGTAAGTGGGGCTTACATAACTTTTATGGAGTATGTATGACTGCCAATTTGTTCCCACTTAAAGAGGAAAAAAAAAAGTGAATGCATATGTCAAGAGAAAAAACAGGTTTATAAACCTCACAGAAAAGCTGTTTGCATAGATTTAAGAGCTGTTCAAAACATACTCAATATATGAAAAAATGCTTTTTTTCTTCCTTCCCTCAATTCTTGTGCATGGGAAAGCATATGCAACTGGGTTGAACCAGTAAAAAAATAACTGGAAAGGGATCATTTACAACAGAAGGATGATTGTAAAAGTTACTCATACAGATCAAAGCACAGTGCTGAGAAGAGTTGATCTAATCAGATCCTCCGTTTGCTTCCCACCTCAGTGTTGATGGTTTGCTACTAAGTTTGCAACTCCACAGACAACTCCTACTTATAATGGATTGAACCAGAGTTGTGACCTCAGCTGCTTTTCCCTGGACTGAAAAGCTGTATCCAGACAGAAAAACGTAACTTTTTTCAATTAAATCTTAGTGCTACACTTTGCAGTAGTTCGCTCTCTATACATCTTTAAATTCACACAAAACAAATCTGACACTGAATGGAGCAGCGGGCTTCTCAGGAGCTGTATGTTGCACAGAGTGGTCCTTCTTCATCAAATGCTTCTTGTTTGGAGCTGTAGAGCTAACTGCCATGGCACTGTCTCTGGTAGATCTCCCTTTCCCCCAGGAGACTATAGTAGGCAACCAGTACACACACACCCCTCCCTCACAGATGGATGGAGAGCTTGAGGAAGGAATCCTTAGCGTGGGGCCACTGACTTTGAAATGTACCTCCCCTTTATTCAAAGCAACAAAGTTATGGTCTTGGAACATGATCTAAAAGGTAATTTTGGGGCAGTCACTGAACCAAGACAGAATGCTTGGAGTAATGGGATTTGTTTTGGTAATACAATCAGTGGAACTGGAGTGGGGCGGCCTTTTTAATGTGCCTTTTGATCCATGAATACACGAGGGACATTTTTGCTTCCCTCCAAAGAAACAGGACACTGAAGGAGTACATTGGTCTACCAGAGCTAATCAAATCTTATTAACCCGACATTCCTACAAGAGGAAGAGTCTTCATCTTTACCATTATTAGTGGCTTTCAGAGTATATGTTCATTACGCTTACATGCTTCCAAATAAAGTCAAGTTATGACAATGTCTTCAAGGATACACTTTGTTGTAATGTTTTAATTACGTCTAAATATTTAAATTTTAACCTTGTCTGGGAACTAAGTCAATACTGGGGTCACAGAGTGATCTTCTTACCAAAAGTGTCCAGTGCCCTCTAAAGGTTTATGATAAAACTACATCTAGAGATATTTTATCTCAGTTATCATTCTGAGAAAGCATAATATGCAATAATTCAAAAAAAAAATTTTTTTTAATCAGGGAAACAGATCTCATGACTATATCTTTCACGTGTAAAATGATTTTGAGCACTGAAAACTGCCTTGAGTTCTTCCTTGATTCTTCTTCAGTATCTTATTAGTCAAGGATCAGCGTGATGTTTCTTTGTCCTCAAGACTGAGTGATTCTCAGGCTGGGCAGATCTATTACATGGGACTGTAGCAAAGTGACAAACTCCTAAATTCTGAATAAACAATGGTTTCCAAGGATTCTTGGTGAAATGGGAGGCACGAAAGCTCTCCATCTTCCTGGAGGAGATCACGATGGTAACATAGGTCTCTTATCTCTTCCTTTCTTGAATTACTTCAATTCTAATCTTTCTTGCTCCCCAAAGAATCCAGAAAGTCCAGAGAACATGAAGGAAGATGGCATTACACAGTGACACAAAGCCCTTAACTGCAGAGGACTTATCTTGGTTTAGAATGAGATCTTATTTCTAAAGTCTGCAGTCACCTTAACCACTACTTTGGGTCTTCCCCCACTCCCACAACCACTCTTCCCACTCCCACAACCACCCTTCCCACTCCCACCGCCACCCCCTTTTTTGAGGTCTGGCCAGACAAATGGAAGAGAAGAACACAGGAAATAAAAGAAATTCCCACCATAATTTCTAGTACTATGTCTTATTCCAGACCTTACCATACACTGAAATAACAGCCAGGATAAGCCACGCAGTCCATTCAGGAAGGTATTTAATGAACACCAAGGCCATGAGAGCACTTATCATAATGAGATATGCTTGCTGGAGCCGAAGCGGACCTTTCCAATGAATACAAATCATTCCCACAACACCAAAGTTCCAGATCATGAGTGCCAGCGTGATGTAGTCCATGGCAACGTTATATGTCTTAAAAACCTCACTGAAAAATATGAAAAAGAATAAGGAGGACTGTATTTGCTTAAAACAATGGAAACAAAGTTACAGATGTGAGCTTCAGTTTTGTTTTTGTTTTTTTTTWAATGAAATCTTCATACTCAATGAAGGGCACAAGTGTAAAATTATTTTCTAAATCTCCAGCTGAGGCTTAATTAGAAACTACTCTTCACAAAGGGCATATTTTTACCAGTGTTTTCTTCATATCAACTACTTCATCTTTCTGAAATACAAGTTTTCATTAACCTTCCATTTCCTGCTCAGTCAAATCAGAAATTGTCAGGAGAGGACATTACTATAAAAACAGTCACTTTGATTATGCTTATGATTTTTAAAAATCAGAAAAATACTAATTTGTGAGGTTACAACGGATCTTCAAAGACATACAAACAGATCTCTCCTTACTTATCCATCTCCTGTGGAATGGAAACATTTTGTTAACTCTCAGATAAGATACACATGGTGATTCTGTTTTATTTTTCATCACATGTATCAAAGAAAAAAACCTGCTTTTTGGATAAACCATGTTACTCTGTCACACCAAAGATTATAAACAGATTAAGACATTCAACAGATAATAACTCAAAAGAGATATATATTTTGCCACCAAGTCACAGGGGATTTCCACAGGCCGGGAAAGAAATACTTGTGATGGCTGTTTGTAAATTCTCCTGCTATCAACTCACTGAGCTATCAAGAATCTTGCATGGTTTGCATAAGATTTTCCTCCAGAATACTTGTCTTCCCTGGTTGTTAGCTGGCCTTTGAGAGGTACAATGTTAACAAGATGGCCCTTATTGCTATTACTTTTAGGTGGTCTACAAGCTGCCTCCTCACTCACTGGACCTCTGCAAAAGGAAGCCAACACTGCTATGAGGCAGCAGGGACAGGTGAAGGAAGGCAGAGGGTCTGGAAAGCCTTCCATCCCTCTGCTCACACATTCTCGCAGAGGAGTGCCAGCTCCAACATAAAGCCAAAGGAAGAGAGTCAGGCAACTCCATCTAGTCTGCACTGCACTTGTGCAGCACACATTACCTGATTATTTAGTAAGTCATTTAAAGGTTAGAGACAACACTGACCAAAAGAGTCACCACAGACCACCACTGGCAAAAAACAGTAACTGAAGGAACCTCATTTCCACCCCACTAAAGCCCAAATTAAATTAACTTCTTCAAAGAGAAGTTTATCTGTCATCAAGTGGCACACAAATATACTTGCTAAAATAATTTGATCTTACTGCACAACTCTAGTTACAAAACCTGGTCAGGTTGCTCATTCTGGAGAATTCTGAGTATTACATACAACTCTTCTTGATGTCTGGTTAAGAGTGTGCTTCAGAATTTGAAAAGAAAAACACTGAATGTATGCAACAGAAGTTTATTTTGGTGACAGAGCAGATTCTTTTCAGCTGATTATTTCCTGCTACTCCCACACCTTTGCATATACAAAAATGGCCTTTGCATATACAGCCCACCTCCAATGCCATGACATAAACAACTGCCCTTGAGCCATGCAGTTACAAAAAATAAAGGTATCCGAACATGTGTTAATCGTRTAAGCTACCTGGTGGAAGTTAGTTTACTTATTTTGGTGATGGGTATGTGATGGGCAGTTGCTGTGCAATATCAGATACGCTATAAACCCATAAACCTCTCTCTCTTGTGTATATATAAATCCTATAGATTTACATAAAACTAAAAAATTTATTTCATCAGTAATAGCTTACTATCATTCATGTTAGGATTCAAGGGCTAATACTAAAAAATATTAAATACATGAAAAATTATATACTAATGCTTTAGTTCACTTACCCCAGGTAGATGAATGAGAAAAAGAAAAGCAGCAAAAGAGAAGAAATGATAAGCCAGCCATGAATCACCTGGAAAATAGATATCAATACAGATATTTTTTAGATTTGATATTTTTAATTTAATATCCATGTAAAAAAATGCTTTTAAAGTTATTCTGCCTTTTGATTAAAGCAGGAAAATGATATTTACATCTCTTTGGTTGTTAGTCTGACACAATAACTCACAGCTAGTCATTAAATTATTGTGTCTCAATTTGCTTATTTATATCCTATGAATTTTAAGTGTTTTGAGGTTTTTCAATAGAGGTGTGATAAAACACAAACTAATTTTAGTATATTTCTAGCCCACTTTGATAATATTGTTATCATAACATAGCAGAAGCATCCAGTAGTAATACAGATTGAAAACATGGTTCATTTTTGTGCAATTGAAAAACCTGCTCTAATTCCAAATAATTACCAGAACACAGCTATAGCATTAAGTACCAAAAACAGAGAAAAACCTTCAGTGTTTATCCACTGGAATTCAGAATTAGCATTTCACTGATGAATAACTATAAAGCTATCTGCTTTTTATTAAGGATTTCTGTCTTCTCTGTGGAATCATCCATATACATCATCCTTTAATTCTACATGACAGTAGATATTTCTGCCCAACAATTTAACAAAAAATGTTCAGGGTTGTACTCTGAGGGGGCATGCATTGATTTAAGCTTTGAAAAGACATGTGCTCAGAATTTGCACTGAAGAGAGAACACTATTACTGTCTAAGACTAAAAAAGAAGATTGAAGAGACTTGTAACTTTGGTAATTTCTCAACTGAGAATGAAATAGATATTTGTCAAATTCACAGATATGGAAACGTATATATAAAAACAAACTTAAGATTGCAAATAGATAAACAATCAGAAGTGGTAATTTTGAAATTCAAACTTCATAAAAAAAGAACTCTCTCAAAGAGAGAGAGGCTCAGTGGAAAATTAATTGCTTAAAGTAGCTACATATATACACCAGGAAAAAAGGATTCAGAAATTGTTTAGAAATTTGTTCTCTGTTACTCTTCATGTGAAGGATGTGCGCTAGAATGTTTCTTATGTTATAGTTTTAAAAATGTTCATTTTGCAGAGACTRATTTAAAAATAAAACGCATATGCACACAGACTAGAGGAACCACATGTACATGAGGCAACCTGGACTTCCAGCAAATTAAGAATTCTAGTTTGGGTTCTTTTAGAGTTGAATATTAATTTTTATAAGTGCTTTTAAAGTTCTCAGCAACTTTTGAAACATTAATTCTCCTCCTCCAGACTGTTTCATAACATGTTCCAACTTAATCTTCAGTCCAATAACATCTGTCATTTAACTTAATCTAACAGATTGACTTCTCCATATATGCTGGCGCATTCACAAAGAGGCTTAAGAATTCCCCACTTGTTCTAAGCATGGTGCCTGTAAAGATGCTGCAGGGAAACTGTCAAAGTATCTGTCTCAGTCTGTCAAACTGGCATCAATCACAGAAAGTAGGGGAAAAAAAAATCATACTAAAGCTGAAGACAAAGAGAATTTGACTTTCAAAAAACTTGTAAGGGTACCTACACATCTAAATAGTGATCTGACAAAGTAATTTTATTTCTCTTTAAAACATTTGAAAACTCTATGAAAACATTTTAAGAGAAAGCAAAGAGAGCTGTGTCATTTCTTTTAACAGTAACATGACTTCTATTCGTAGTTCTTCTATTTGTAGCATAAGCTCTTAAACTATCTTGCCATCCAAGAAAATAGACTAGCATGTACAGCCTGTGAACACTAATGCTCTGTTCGGGTAAAGAGTAAAATGCTAGCAGGTCAAACACCAAGGCCATAGTCCAGAAAATGTTTAAACACACTTTGCGTAACTGTTGTCAAAAATACTAATGGAGGTAACTGGTACAGTTGGCATCAGACATTTCACGCACAGATGTTTGCTTTATTTTCATTATGCATCTCATTTGCTATATCATTTTCCAAATCACCAGCCTCTTTTCATACAAGTGATTTTCCCAACGTATTTCATGTAAGTGTTGGCTATCATTTTCCTAAGTATATCATGACAGTGTATCACTTGTTGCCTTCTAATTAAAGAATTTTTATTCTTCATTTGAAATTGGCTTCAACACTAATTGATTGCTAGTACACAGTCAGCTTTGCCTGCTGTAACTTGAATAAAAATGAAAGATTACGGAATGCTGAGAATCAAAATGAGTTACGGTAGCCAGACTTTGGTTAGGCAGACTGAACAAAAATGAAGAACACAGAGAAGACAAAAGTACTTTCAAAAGAAAAGCCAGACAAACAATAGAATCCCCTAGGAAGATGTTTCTGGTTAGATTGAGGATCTAGACTCAGAACCATGCTTAACCTACTGCATAGAGGAGAAATGTAGAAAATCTTGAACAGGAGTAAAGCTGAACTAGTACTTCCATTCTTCAAAGGAGTTTTCAGACGAAATCTTGTAAAGATAAGCAAGTTATTGCTACCAGTTGGAGGCCTAACATTCTTTTCTTAGAAATTTCATATCCCATAATATAGACTCTATTCTACATATAGAACTGTACAAAAAATAAAATTCAATGTGTAGGTAACTAGATTTTACAGCATTCTGGTGTAGCAGCACAGAAATGCTCTGCTGGCAATTTTAAAAGTAAAAAGTTAAAAGTCCTTTTTAACTAGCATAAAATATAGCTACAGGAAATTTCTGTTGTCTAATCATTTCAATTTTTTAGTACAAGAATTATTTTTAGAAGGAGAATGTCCAGTGCTTTTTACAGTGAAAAGAGAAGCCAGAAATGTGAAAAGCTTAGYAAAAACTAGTTGATGCTTTCACCACCTGAGAACTGAGTGGCAATCAAGTAACCTGGCTGAAGCACATCAACTGTTTGGCTTCTTTAAAACAATCAGAAGTTTAAAATGAAGGCTTAGTCAATTCAGATTTAACACCACATTATGGTAAGAAAGAAGGTCCATACCTAAAAATAAAAAAATAAAAAAAATAATAAAAAATACTATTCCAAACTGTATACAGATTCAGGCAGAAATCATTGCCCCAGTCACCCTGCAGCTACATAGTAAAGAGGTTTCACCCACAGTCTACAAACATTTTCCCCTCCTGAAAGCAAAACAAAGTGGAGCAAAGCTTTGGGCCAGTGCATGGATCCTGCAGCCAGTTTCACAGCTATGAAGCAGATTCAAGGTTCTGACTGCACACTGGTAAGTTCTGTTGTGCGCAGCCTTGTTAAATGGGTCACTAAGACCAAAGGACGACCAAGAATTTTCATGAACAACAGCTCCCAGACAGTTGACATGGCAATTATTTATGCTATGCCTGGACTTGCCTAGATTATGTCATGATGTAGTTGAAGCCTTTCACAAAAGAGCCTTCAAGTCTCTGTGTTTGTTATATCAGCTGATGTGTACAGCCGTGCACACATCAGTTTTGGGAGACTGTTCTATGCTGGATGCAGGGTCAGGGAGAGGAGAGCCTTCGAAATGCATACAACTTTCAAGCTGTGGGACCAGGTCTGTGCTTTGTAGCTCTTGACTGCAGGAAGATTTCAGTATGTGGTCCAAGGATTAAGAAGCAATGCCACTCTAATTCTAGTTAATAAAACAACCAGCAATGATAGCATTGGGTCATTGTCTCCCTGTTCTGGGAGAGAAAGGAGAACCACAAAACTGAAACAGYGTAACTCACCAATTCTGCTACTTTTGCTAACCCATCCTTGATAACCCTTCATTTTGTTCCATCCTTGATAATCCATACTAATAAATAAAACAAAATTAGCACAATGACTGAAGTCAATTACACTTATGCTCACCTTATAGCACCTGTATTTGTAAAGCACAACCAAAAGAATGGTCATGACAATGATGACGCTGATCATGATGGCAGCATTGAGAATTGAATTCAGGGCTCTCTGTCCCACTGTCTCTGTCTCTTCTGTGAAAGGAGTGTAGATGCTACAAGAAGAAAGAGTCAACTGAAATGCCATTGTATATTCCACAAATATTTCTCATGTATGAGGCCAGGATCAAAACTCTTTAATTAAGAGCTGCAAAAGTAACAGCTATTTTCAACTTAGGCAAAACTTGCAAGACGACATAGTATGACATTAGGCAAACTTTAATTAGAAAAACAATATCATCTTCCCTTAAAACACTTATGTCTACATCCTTAGAYTACTGTGGCTTTGAAAACATTACTGCTATTTTCTGCTTTGTAAAGCAAACAAAAAACACCGTTTTTTGATACAATCAGTCATTAGACTGTTACTGCAGCTGGACCTTTACAAGCACCCCATCTAGTGGATTTACAGTAAAATGTATTCCCATGATTTCAACAAACAAAACACAACGTAAGAGCTCAACTCTTTTTCTTAGAGAAATACCACAAGCTGGGGAAAAAAAAAAAAAACACCTTCAGTACAAGAGGGGAAAAAAAAGGAAAAACTTACCACAAATGAAATCTCAGGAAAAATAATTGTTTGATCAAAAATTTTGTTTCAATAAAACACAAACTTCTTCTTCACTATCATTTTATCACATTCTTATATTATACAAACATTTCAAAGCCAAGCAACACTTTGGATCACTTTGTTTAAATGTTTTTGCAGTGGAACATTTAGATTGATTTGCTCTAGTTCTGACAGGCTCAACGTTCTTCYTTTGTCTCCCTTCTCCCCAATCAGTTTTCACTGAAATTGCTGTTTTTTGGCAACTTTAGTATTTTGCCAGAACAACACTTTTCTATACAGGAAGCCTACCAGGAAAACCTCTATACAACAATAGAAGTGAACCTCAAAAATCTCTTCCTCCTATGTTTTCATTTCTTTCTCAAACAGCATAAGCAAACCAGATCTTGGTGTACATGTTACTTCATTTAAATGAATACTGKTTTTTTTTTTCCCCTTTCAAAAAGCTTTGTATTCTAGCAGAGTACAACTGAAATGGCTTTGGCTCAGAATTGAGTTTATTTTATAAATACCACAGAGCACGCTGAAGTGTTAAAACAAGGACTGGGATTCAACCAAGCAGTAACAAATAAAAAGTTATCATGCAGGCTGGTTGCCAGGCTGACAGCAAATGAGAATAGCACCAAGAATATAGTGACTGGTTTCTAGAAGGAATAGAATAAAACTATATTTGCGCTGATGGAGGAGAAAAGGGAGGCAAGAGGGAGTTCACTGTATGAATTAGACTCCTGAGAGATGAAAGTAAAGAAAATGATCTAAGTGCATCCATTGAAAAGACAGGGAAAACAAAGTTTGATACATACAGCTGTCCATCCTTGCGTGTATAAAAGCTGACAGACTTGATGGTTGCAACAACGACCACCATGCAAAGTGTGACAGGTACAAACAACATAATCACATGTTTTGCCCCATATTTCAGTGTCAGCTCCTCGTCTTCTTCTTCATCCTGTTCCACCACTTGCTGAATGTTGTTTTGCGGCTGCCCATTGGTCTCTGACTCAGGGTTGTCATTTCTTCTGCGTTCACTATTATCATGACGCCGTCTTTCACTGTTGTCATTCTGCAATATAAAAAAAGCCCAGTTTCATTAGCAACTATCCACAATCATATTCTTGTATATTAAGTGAAGGACAATTTTGAGGAGAGAATGTGTGAGGTACTATTTACTGTCAGAAAAACTTGTCACAGCAAGGACCTAAACAGTAGTAATTAATTGTATCATATAAGTTGTTGAAAGAATGGGAGCCATAAGGTTATGTTAGAAGCATTTATATTAAGAACAGCAACAGTTAGAAGCAATGTTGATTGCATCTAACAGCCTCTGTTGCCTTTTCTTTAAACAGAATTTAAAAAGCTAAATAAAAAGGACAGCTTTTTCCCTTGGTCCAAACTACAGCTGATACACAGGTATATGACAGTGGACAACTCAAAGCTTGTAACATTTAACTTTATCTGCTTCTAGAAATAATGCCAACTGCATGAAAGTCTCATGAAAATTACTACTTTTCTTGCCATTTTACATTCACTGTACACTAAGTAGAATATATTAAGATGGCATTAGGCAGAGCTTTCTTCTGTTTCTACATTTTTTTAGCAAGAAGAATGACATAAAAGCAGTGCGCAAACTCGGATAATTCTCACTCTTTACACTGAGATTTGATCTCAAGGTTTTTAGCATGATGACCTAAGTGTGTAGAGTCTTGCYCTCCTTTCCCACAGATATTGTAGAAGACCATCACTGCCACATCCTTTCGCTAACACTGAAGAAATTCCACCACGCTTCTCAATAAATATGAAAAAGCCTCCTGAGCTTCCTGAAATTAAGTGAAACATTAAGAATATAGATCAAACACTAGGACAAAAGTAGGCTTCCCACATCTCTCTCAGTAGAATTAGTATTAACCGCAAGCAGAAACATGAATTGCGAACTCAGCTTTTGAGGGATCTTGAGCTAAAACACCTTCCCTGAGTAAAAGATCAGACCTGCACTCTTCCTGCTCACTGTCATGAACCTTTTTTCCTTTCCCTAAGATGACTGCTTAGCATCTTTATATGCTGTATGTACACACAGAGAACACAGCAGGAGAGGGACCTTCATTTCCCCTCTTCTAGATTAGAAAGCAATAGAACTATTTTATGTCTACCAGTTACTCTAAATAAGTCTTCCAATGCAACAGTTTATACACTTGATGATATTAGAGTAAAGAAAAGAGTATGTCCAAAGTCAGTGTTGTATTCCCATTCCCTCTATCTAAGAGGTTAACATAAAGGAGATGTAATGCAAAGATGTTTGATTCCTTACAAAATTAATCTTATGACCGCAGAATTGCTTCAGCTACAAATAGCTCAGTTTGAATAAGCATACTAAAGCAGCTTCTAGGTAAAATAAACTGAAGGAAGGTACCTTTTGCAATATCTTTAAAATATMACATAGTTTTAGTAGAACTGCTCTAGACAGAAGACAGGGCATTGAAAAAAACTCCCCCACTAATGTAGTCCTACTGAAGTATTGTTATATAGGTATTTTTTGCTTAAACACGTAATGTTAAAGTGTCATTATTTGTTCTGAATAGCATTAATAGTATTTCCAAACATAACTGCTGACTTGTATCTAACTAACTCTCTGCCATTTTTGATAAGTTAATAAAGTCATTTTGGAGATTCTTTATATAAAGCTTTCCCAACTGCACCCCCAGAAAAGATAAGATGTTAACTACACGCTCAGGAACTCATAGCAGGGTTCTCAAAAGCACTTAAGTGATTAAGGAGCTCAAGTGCCTGGACTTTGAACTGCAAACACCAACACTGGTAAAACCCTGGTTGAAGCATTACAGTTTCCCTAACTCATGAAAAAGTTACTTTCACAAAGCATAACACAGTAGCAATCCACACCGAATGTTTTTGCTATTTACTTCTTTTTTTTTTTACAAGTYTGTGGCATCCTCAGAGTCAAGCTCAGTAGGACTTCAGGAATTGTCCTCTATGAAGTTTCACGGCTTTTTTCCTCTCAAAAAGAAAACTGAATATAAGGGAAAAATTTAAAAATGTCTTAATTAAGCAGTTAAAACTAGCAAGCAAACAGACTTTTAGAATTAAGATTTTAGCCTTAATTTGAATTGCTAGGCATTTTGTGTAAAGTCCTTGCATACAATTATTAAAGGTCAGATAGAAACAAGAACATGGGAGCATACAATTAAACATTGTATTTAATTGCCCTGAAAATCTGTCTGCATTTGAATGTCCTTCTGTATAAAGAGAGATTACAGCATCAACGTAACATTCTTCATTTTGATAGTGAAAATGCTCCATTTCTCTCAGTCCATAGGAAGACAACAATAAGTTTATATGTCTAAAAAAATTGTCTGAGATCACTGTAAGTAACTTTACACTGGAGAAGATCAGAGCCTTGGAACATAACACAAGTAAAGCTGACCTAGTATTAGATTTCTGTGTACTTGTAGAATATGTTGCTTTTCCTCCATTATAATAGCAGTTCTGGATGAAAGAAGACTTGTACCTATCTTAAGCGCAGATACATAAAAACTAAAATCAAAGACTACAAATTAGCAAAGCAAACACCAAAACAGTCAAAGGAAAAGCCTGATTAACTAGTACACCACTGTAAAACCCACAAAACTGAACATAAGGGGAAAAATTAAAGAAACAAGATCAATATGCACCCTTCTATTCCCTCTACTAGTTATAAACAAAGATACAATCACGAAATTTCTTTACATACTAAAACTTGGCGTGTGAAAATCAGATCATCATCAAAAGACTGCTGTAAGTTATTATGCAAATTATTCTCTCACTCACTGTTAAAACTAGAAAAAAGTTGTCCTTTCAGATTACTGAACTAATGCGTAGCCAAATGTGACATGTACGTGACCCACTGCTTACTACTTAAAAGAACAAAGTGCACTCATATCCTACCTGATCAGTATTAAACAGAGCAGAGGCCATGGACTCTTGCTGAAGTGGAAGCAAAGGAACAGACTCTTCGCTTTCCTTATACATAGTTAAAAGTGAAAATTCTGAAGCTAAAAAGTCAGTAACACCTGTTGTAACACCGTAAGCAAACATAAGTTATGAACTACGCGCTTTCAGGTGAAGAAACAATATCAAAAGCAAATGATAGCTTTCTTTCCTATCAGGAAAATAGTTAATAGCAAACCCAGAGCAATGCCCCTGAACCAACAGATAAAAAATGACGACATTTGATAAAACATTTTTGTTATATCTAGATTTATATATTACAAACAGACCCTCTTGCCTGACAGTGGGCACAGATTTCATTAGTTCTCATATACACTACTTATGTTTAAAGGTCATTATAAAGCGTCAGATATTAAAGACTGGGCTGAACAATTGGTGCATGACTGGAAGAAGAGGTGGCAAGTTATAATACTTAGCAGTTTCTTATACTGACTGTTAGCCAACAAAAGTTAGATATACTTAAGCAGGAATGGATCTTGATACATATGTACAAAACCCAGAGAGGGCGTGCACAGGGAAAGAAATCAGTACATTTAAGTACTGAAGCTACACCCAGCGTTACGTTTAAGTATTGAAAGAAAAAAAAAAAACAAGTAGTTATTCAGCACTATAGTCTTCTCAAAAGCAAACAGAAACATCTCTCCCCCACTGCTAGTAAGGAGCACCAACAAGCTTTCTACAACGATGGTAAACCCAGGGCTTATTGCTGAGCGCTGCCTTTTTAATCTGGCAGTATTCAACAAAGGTTAATTTCCCACCTGTCCAAGATGAAAAGAAACTTTTTTCTTTCCCTCTGAAGTGAAAGCACAAAGGATGCAGTGGGAAAGTTTCCACCTTTCTATTTTTAGTAACAGTGTCTATAATCAGGAAGGTCTTAAATCAGTTTAACTTCTTATTTTTAAAATAGATTTTCAAGTGCTCTATATTTTTACTTATACCCTAGGATTCTGATCTGAGATCAAGACAAGGATTTTTTTTTTAATTTTTTTTAAAAATGTTGGATTGCATAGAAGAGCTAGAGCATGGATCAAAATATTCTCTTCAATCACTGCCATAAACATGGCTACAAGTGGCCCAATCTCACAGGAGCATTTCTGTGTCACAAGGTAACCTGATAATCATGAGCTCTGGCAGGAACAAGGAACAAAGCATGACAAATCCAAGAGCCTCAGCAACCACACCCAGGTAGGTCATACAAACTTGGTCTTACCAAAACACACACAGTACAGTAAGTGCAGTTTGCAGCAACAATTATGCATGTGTATCTTTCAAAGTGATGGTTAAGCCAGAAATGGTATAAAACTTTAGGGTTTGCAGGAAGGTTTTTTTATCTGTTTGTTTTTTTCTCTCTGCAGACCTCAAGAACACCCTGACAATTATTCACGAGGAAGACAAGACCATGCTGCTCTTCCTGCACACAATAATCCTCCAGCAATAACAAAAGAACCCATGCCTCAAATTCCACCTAGACTAAGATTAACTATGAACTGAGAAGCCCATGAATCAAGCAAACCACAGCCAGGCTAGATTAAGAGTGCTCAGTAAAAGACCTGCAAGCCAAAGTTTGCTATGCAAATGGTCCCATCCCACTTGTTGATTTTTCTACAGGGGACCGGTCAGTTTAGCACCACTTTAAACTGGGAGAAGGCTATCTGCGTATAAAAGTGAGGTCAGAACATCAAATTTTTAAAAATATTTCTCCTACAATACTTCTCACCACAATACGGTGGTATTGACAGGCGGAGAGAATTACTCCTAACAAATGGACTTCTGTAATTCTGAACTGTATTTTCATCCACACTGATCATTCATCCTGATTTAACTACTACCAGGTAATATAATTATCACATACTGTGTTGCTGAGGTGGTTATCAGGGAAGTTTTCTGTCAGCTGTCCATGCTGGAACTGGGGTAAATGTGCAGATAGTTCTGTCATTGGGGCTGTCCTCTGGAAATCACTTATTTCTATGCAAAACAGATCTTTCTTCTTGAGATGCTGAAAGGAAAAAGATGTGTTTAAAAAGCTTTGATCTTATATGACCAAGATCTCCATCCCCCCCACCACCAATTTTTAGAGTTCCTGCAGACTAAACATAACTATTCTTCTATCTTCTCTACCACAATACAGAGCTGTAACACATCTTCATGAAGATATCATAATAGGGATTTTCCAGCACAAAAATAAGAGTGTCTGGACTTTATCAAATTAGTTCATCAGTAACGGAAGTAAGCCAACAACAAACTAGTCATTCAAAACAGTTCTCCATTCTATCTTGTCCAATTAATGAGAAGCACTGCACAAGTTGCTCAGTGTGACCTTTTGCTTGGATGTTTTTATTCATCAGAGTACAATTGCTACACATTGTTCATTTTTGTATTGGTGATAAGCTCAAGGACAATCTTCAAGCTTATTGCAAGGATGACCAAGTTACACCTGATCATTTAAAGCCTGAATATGATCTACATTTAATACCGCAACACTCTAGCAGCTACCAAGAGCTGTACAAAACAATATTTTAGCTGAGTCTCAAGAACTAATGTACATCCTTTTCCCCTAATGGTAGCTGTTATATATTAGATAAATGTACATAAACATGCCATATGCTTGTAGCAGCTTTGCACATCTTACATAAAAGCCACATACAAACATTTTCTGCAACAAACGTGAATAAACCAGAAACAAGAAGTTTCTCAATAAAAAAGGAGAATAAAAAAGGGGAAGAAGAGGAACACAACTACACAAGTTTCAGAAAAAAAATAATTTTAAGAAACAATATGTAAGCCTGAATAAATCACTGGCTTTCTTGCACAAAGCAGTGAACTGAATTAATAGCCACTGCTGCTAAGAAGGGAGTGCCAGTCCCCATTCACACCCCCAGTTGCTTCTGCTCTTACCTTGTGCCAACTCTGGCACTCGTTGGTCCCCTCCACAATAGGTTTAACTTACCAAAATGGAAGAAAACAAACCCAGCAAAAAGACTAGAATAATTTTCTGCTGTTTTAATACATTCAACCAGTGTATGGAAAAATCTAGAAGAACTGATTCAAGGGAGCACATCTAGACCCTCAGCACAAAGCAAGGCAGGAAGGATCACTTTTGGTACCAGCAAGCCAGGAGACAGTATCTTACTTACACAGGCAGTTAAGCCTATTTTCATACACACAAAGGCATAGAAGCTGTTTCTCTACTTACAAATAAATAAATGTCTTACAAAATTAGTTCACGGCACTTACTAACTTCAGCAGAGAGATGCAGCTTACACTAAAGGGCCATTAGGAGGCAACACCAATTTAGCGAGTCTAGTGGGATCATCCTAAGTGTTTGAAAAATGAAAAACAATGGAGTATTCACCAGGAGAATGGCTCTTTTCCAGGCCTGTAATTAAAACTAAAGCACATGTAATTAACACGTAATGAAATGTAAGATTAGATGAAAATAATACACATTGTGTTACTTTTATTTTTAAAGTCTTTGCTCTAATGCTTTGGTTGGACTACAAAATATAAACAATGGTGTTTCAAGTAGATATCTGTCAAAATTTTCAGTGACAAAGCCCCATAAAGAAATATTTAGGTATGTTTATCCAAATCTAGATTATCAGAATGAGGTTTCTTTTTTTTTTTTTTTTTTTAAACAAAGCAGCAGGCCAAAATCCTAGTCAAAATAAATCCTGGTAAAGAAAACCACCACAAACTCACCAAACAA
>NW_020450747.1:195834-234992 GCF_003343035.1 Apteryx rowi
CACAGGTGTCCCGTCCCGCCCCGTCCCCAGCGCCGCCGCTGACCGACCGACCTGGACGGCCCCTCCCGCCGCTCCGCCACCGGCTCCTCGCCTTCCCGCAGCCCGGCCCCAAGCGCTTCCGGCCCCGGCCCAGCCCCGCCGTGACCTCACTTCCGGCCCGGCGGGTGGTGTCGCGCTGGACCCCGGCCCGGGAGGCGCYCGCGGGAGGGCCCGGCGCTGCGCTGCGCGCGGCCTCCTCCCCCCGGAAAGCCTCGGAGCACAGTGTAGCAGAATCAAGTCACTGAAACAAGCTCAGGAGGAAGGCACAGCTGCGATACCTTCCCCATGCAGAGGCCGGCAGCGCTACCTCCTCCTGCGCGTCCCTAGCTGAAGCACAGGGACGCCCCGCCCTCRCCCCCCTTTCTTAGCGGCACCCATGGCCGTACCAGCACAAGGAAGGCTCCAGCCTTTCTGAAAGAACAAGCTAAAAGCTTGTCATTAAGCAAAAATGGGAAATCTCAAGATGATTACCTRGGGCAAAAAAAACCTGAAAGCATAGTTATTAGCTGAAAAAACAAAATGCAGATCATTAAGAGTCCTGGTAGCCAATGGAGKGACCAAATCTGAACTGCAGAAGAAATTTAGTTGATGATACTGGAGTGAGCACTCTTTGAAACTTCAGTCAAGGGTGCTTCTGCCAGGCAAATCTGGCTTTTGGTCTGTTGTTTGCTACTCCTGTGGAAGAAATTCATGTGAAATTTTCTCACTTCCAGTAAGTTGCTTTTGGCACTTGTACAAAAGCAGCTTGCCTGAAAAGCCTAAAACAATGTTTACCTGAAGCACCTGTGCACCTTGTTTAACAGTAGAAGTTACTGGAGGATTTCATTTGACCAGCAAAAACTATTTAAGTGTTCTTGCCTCTCCTATTGAGTTGACTGGCTTAACAGTTGTTTTCTGTTGTTTTCATGTTTTATTTTCCTTGAACATTAGAAAGTACTTGTTAGCCACACACCTGTGAATAATTCCTTTGTAAAACAGGAGGTTATGAAGGAGTGGCTTCCCCCCCCACACTTTTGCATAGCAAGATGAAGGTTGTCTTATGTGATCAGCTACCAAAATAGAAATGGGTTTTAAGAGAAAACACACTATGAACTTTGTTAATTTGTTATTTAAGTCATATAAGCCAGTGAATCTGTTTTAAAATGCTCCCACAAAAAAGCATTACAAAAACAAAAAACTTGAAATGATCTTTATACTTCAAAAATGAAAATACTATTAAAACCTCTCTTTTCAAGAAGCCTATGGTAGAGCTGTGACTCCATTCTAGGAGGAGATGAAGGTAACTTCAAATCTGAAACTTGCCTTACTATCCACGGTATTTGAGTAATCCACACTTCCTTTTTAAGGACACTTAACCTAACAGGTGACTAACACCCAATTCAAACAGCAAAATCTACTGAGAGACCATGCTGCATTCTGCATGTTTAAGGCAGACGTATTTAACTATTCAACTACAGTCCAATGAGAAAATGGATCTAAGTGACACAGAAGTATCACACATTAGAGTYACATTTTTACATGTGCTCTTTGACAGAAATACCAAGTTTTCACAGGCTGTATGCATTTGAAGTACATTTAAAATGAACCCATTTTAGACTGAAACAAGCAAAGCAGCATAACCATCAATTGAATAAAACCATTCTATCAGTTTAAGAATGTGGCCATTCAAGTGAACCAGACAATTCTCTATATTACTGATACCCTTTTAATCTATGGTGACACACTACTAAAATACCTCACACTGATAATACTGCAGGTCTGCATTTTAATTTGTAATTTTGCATATTCAAACATGGGATTTTTTTCCCTTAATCATTAATTACAATTAAAAACTACACCACTCAAGGTATGTTTACAGCCATACTAAGTTACCAAATGTTGTTTAACACATGAAGAGAAGCATATTCTTCATCCCTAAAATAGTAATTCCAAATTCTCCTAGGACAAAGCTATTTTGTAGCTTCGGAGTTTCTGGCTGTGAAGCAGAAACTAGAGCTCAGTGTACCAGACTATACGAAGTCTGTGCACTTTATGAACAGGAAGTCATCTCTAAGCATATGGTCTGATAATTAAATAAGGCGCTCTGAGCTTTTACTGTAGTATGTTAAGGTCAAGAACTACTTGTATTTCTAAGGCAGAACCATTAATTGAGAACAAATGCTGCTAAATATATCCAAAGAATCCCCCCCCYCCCCCCCCCCCCAAAAAAAAGCCACCTTGAAACACAGCAGTTCTTTCCATTGCTTAAACAAGTTCACAGTATTCCAGATATTTAGTCTTGAGATACTTTGAGACTTTTTCCAGGTCTGGAGCAACTGATTAAAGACAAAGATGGACCTTAGGATTTAATAGACAACTGCTTGTTTTACACTGGGAAAAAGAAAGTGCAACTCTACAGAAATGTATAAGCTTAGGCTTCCAATTAGAAGCACCTCCACTCACTAAAATACTCCTCCTGCAAGTAGGTKTCTAGCAAGCCCATTTAATAAAAAGCCTAAGAGGTCTAATGTTTCCCTCTCAGTAACAGGAATGTTAATAGTAAGAACAGGAATTCAGTGAGAAACTAAATTTCTGGTTTGTGTTTCCCCCTCCCCCCACCTGCATTTAGAGTAGAAATCATCTAGCCAAATGACTGTTTCCTTTTTAATGAGGACTCCTATTTAAAAAGGGAGGGAAGCAAGGAAAAACAAAWTTTAGTAACACTAAATGAATATGTAATCACGTTAAATATTCGGGGGGGGGGGAGGTCTCATGTCATCAGTTTAACTCAACACTAATATAGAACTATGTTATTCTTTACCAAGCTTCTTACCTGCTCCTGGCTTCCAACTCCTTTTCACAGTGCATACTAATGGCACTGTGAAACCATACCTCAAAGACAACTTTTGTTATGTAGTTGCATATTCTGAATAACGCTGCAGTTGTGCAGAGTGATTATCAGGAGACCAAGGGCATTTGTATAACCTTTCAAACAAGATGTAAAGCCTCAGTGTAAACACGGGTATTTTTCTCTCTATGCACTTACGTGTAAGTTTTAAAGTATTTCATTCCTGTCATGGAAGAAGTCATATTATGGCATATTGCACTGAATAGCCAGTGACAACATACATACTTAGCTAATTGATAGTGTTCTCAGTATGTTGTTAATCTGTGCATCACTAAGTTATGCAGAGGTAGCACACTACTAGTATTAAACACGTCCACACTTTCACATTTTCAGACAGTAAAATGCTGTAATTTGAAACTGGTTAAAAAGTTTTTTCTACCTTTTTTCTTTTTTTTTTTTTCCTTAAGTTTATCTTGAAATAATTCTGTTCCTATGTGTTGAGAGAAAAAACACTGTTAAGGAAGGGAAGTTACTTTCTCTGTTATGAACCTCTCAGCACTACTCAGAATTGTGTCCTATCCCCAGCATCACACACCACAATAGTAACACTAGTTTGAGTAACAGGTAACACCAGAAGTTACTTCTTAAAACAAAACCTTTTGTTATGAAAGAGCAAAATTTGTTAAAGCACTTGCAAAAGCCAGATGCTGTACTGAATGTTCCTTCCTACTTCAACTACAACTGAAAATTTTAACTTCCATAAAAATCAAGTTTTTAATATGCCGCAACTGCTTCTAAGTACTGATTACTTATTTCCCTGGATATTTAACACTCCAGTTTAAATTTTACATGTCTTCATCACCCAGATGAGCCTCTTTCTTCCTTCAGTCTCCTCAGGAAAGCAAGAATATAAGCTCATGTCTAATCCATTAATAATATAATAGATTAATATACAGCTTTAATGCAGGACAAAAGAAATTAAGCTGAAATTTCACAACTTGGTCTTTCGCTGAAGAATCTAAACAAGGACATCAGTAGCATTACAAGGCCTCTGTTGCATTTTCCTTGTTTAAATACTAATGACAGAGATGGAATGCTGTATTAGCAAAACAAAAAGCACTCACCAAGTTCACTCTCCCTCTTTTCTACAAGCCTGGAACAAGTTTTGAAATTCTTTAGAATCTGGAGGATTTTTGTTAATGCTGATGCAAAACTGCATAGGGGAGAATGGGGAAATGATTTCTTAGGGTACATCAAGTTGCAGGAAAAAAGACAAAACCCAAGAGGAAGAAGGCCTTGCCGCATGTAAGTATGCGGAACAAAACAGCCTCATGCAAACTCAAGCACAATTTAAAATAACATCTGAGCGTTACACTTCAAGTTTAAAAAAAGAACATTTTGTGTTGTGTAGTATTACAGGGATGAGAAAGAACACATTAGGAACACATCTGAATTGCAGGCTTTAGTGACCTGATGTAAATCAGGAGGTAGTTTAAAACAATAATAAAATAAAATATATTAAAAAATCCCAAAGACTAATTTAAGAATATTTTTTTTAGTTCTTGATTCAGAAAGCAGTGTTAAATAAAATCACATGCTGCACAGGACTCCAAAAAAAGTCAGCCCTTAAATCAAATATATACATTTTTAATATCTGAAATATTTACATGGTGGAACCTTTACACGATCCCATTTGTTAAGAACAGTGTTTTCAAGTGTCCTCTCCAGATACAAAGAACTAGTAACTCAAGGTCACAGTTACGTTTTCTGAACAGGTCAACCTGTATCCTTCAGTTAAATACAATATAGAGATACTGGAACAGCTTTACTTAATCTGTTTGCTATTAAGAATTGTGTTTAAAAATTAAAAATGTTTTGAGACAGTTTGCTCCCTGGAACACAGTCATCCTGCAATCAAAACAGCTCATAGCACATCATCAATTTGACATCTTACCTGGGTATGAGATAAAAAATGCAGTGTACAGCACATCTCATCATTTATACTACATCAGCCTATTTATAAAAACCCATACAGACAAAGCAGGAAAGTATCACCCTCTTTTCTTGGGCAAGAGACTGCTTACAGTACAATTAAAGAAAACAAGAGTCAGGGCTAGTTCAACAGTATGCATAAAAACAAGACTTCAGCTTTGTTTGAAAACTAAGGTTTAGTTTTGTCAACTGCTATTGTTCAGTTACATCCTTTAACTTTTCCAAACAGGTAATCTTTTTTCTAAATTCTAAATAAAAAATAAAAAATAATAATTTATTTAAAAAAAATCAAAACTGATTATCTGATTATTTTGGAGACAGTAGAGATAAACAGGGAAGGGCTAAAATGAAACAGACCAGAAGATATCCTAAATTAAAAAAAAAAAAAAAAAAACCCAAAACATTAAATAGTGTTGTTGAAGTCCTGCTCTTGTTCTAACTGAGCAAACAATAAAAAGCCTTCTGCAATTTGCACTTTCTAAGAAAGAAGCAGAGCATCTGCAGGAGAGATTCGGTTTCCAGCTTCATTAGTAAACCTAAATAGGCAAAGTACCAAGACTGCTGCTGGTTCAAGTCAGAATAAAAAGTCTACGGGAACTCTTTTTCCAGAGTCAGATGACGTGACCAACAGCATACACAACACTGTTCTGTGAAAGCAGCTCAAACCACTTATTTTTAAATTGTTTTGATCATTTCTTAAATAGAGGGAGGACAACCCAAAAAAAGCTGATAAATTTGCAGTAAAATCATTTGTCTTCGTCTGTAACTCACATTGTTCCACATTAAGTGCAAATGTTTTGCAAAACGGGCATCTTTTTAATATTTACAAGAATCAGAATAGCATAACAAGATTACCAGAGAGCGTGTACAGTAGCTGCAGCTTATAAAACATCCCGGTAATTGTACCTGGTGAATTATAAAGAGAACCAATRCAGGATTCAGATAACTATAACCGAGAAGGGTAAAGGGGGCCTCAGAGCAGAGGGCAAAATATTTCACATTTTCTACATAAAAAAATACAGGTCTCAAGTCTCTGAGAACAGAGAAAATTTGAAGTCCTTGAATGATGGAAAAAAAGAAAAAAACAAAAATTGAAATGGAACCCTAGAAGCAAGGAGCGTGCTTTATTTCACTAGACCGATCTTCTTGGCTTCTGTTTCATATATCAACAACCTCCACATTTTGACTATGAAAACTTCAGCTTCTTCATCCAGTACCTGTAAGAAATTCACATTTTTTTAGGTTATGATGATGTTATAAAGACTAATTCCAGCCATATCAGAAAGTCTGTCAGTTGTAGTCAAAAGAAAGAYGACTAAATGTGTGGGGAACAACCATTTTACATCAATAAGCTAAGTGGAGGTAGTATAATCCAACTCATGTCTTGAAGTGAGGCACTGTATAAAACTTAAACGCAGGACCCAGACAAATTCACTGATCACCAGATTTGGCCAGGCTCAAATTAAATAGTTGTAAAATACAGCTGTTAAGCACTATGAGACAGAAATACCACTACCTTGGTCTCCAAAAGTAGCACTAAGAAGAGGCTTGGGAAAAGTATAAGAACAGGACAAACACATATGATGTTTTCCCTCAACTCTCTCCTAGCCTCCACCCGTTTTCAGCTTGAGAAGTCCCTTGGATACTGATTTATTTAGTAATCCCTTCTCCACTGAGGGACTACTAAATAAACCTTATCCAGGCTTCTCTTGAACACATGTAAACTTTAAACATGTACAACATCTCTCAGGAAGATTCCCAGGACACCTACCAGTCAGACCAAGAACCACCTACTAACTTCTGTTATGAAGCTGGCTCCTACCAACGTGATACCTCCAAGTTTTTGGAGTGGAAGAGAGTGAACGGTTCCTATTCACCTTTCAGTGAATGAAAACAAGGAGAAACACTAGCCTTATTTCATAGAGTTCCCCTCTTCCAACAGCAGGCAAAATGCAAGAGCCTTCACAGTCTTCTAGAGAAGATTACCTTTTACTCATTACTTAGGCATAGACCCACTAAAACTCTCATTATAAAAATCTAGTTACAAGAATAGGAAGGGAAAAATGTTCAAATTTATGATATAGAACAGTTACGGCTGATTCTCCTCTCCTGTTAGGGACAGAATCTTCCACATTTCTGAATACTGAGAATTTCTGAAAATAGATCAGTATTTTCTACCTAGATGCCATAATCGCAAAGTCATCCAAGTGCTAGGATAACCTGTTTATTAAAGCTGTTTTTATACCTACCTACAGTATGCATGGTTCTACGAACACAAAATTTTTCTGTTATGGACTCCAACTATTTCACAAAATTCACTGTTAGCATCAGTGTAACGTAGAAGATATATTAGTTACACAATTTCTGCTTACCATGGCAACATCATCCAGTATGCTCTGTGGTGAGCTATGAGCCATAACCTGAAAGAAACAAATGTTTTTAGTTTGAAAACTGAGGGGAAACCATACAAACATCTTTTAGCAAGAACTGAATCATTACTTTTCAAGAATTCTGAATGCTTGGCACATTTAATACAATTTTAGCGAATAGGAAACATGTATTTCCAAATCATTAGTTCACAGTAATAGCCAGGGCAAAATTAATTTTAAACTACATCAACTTCCATTGCAGTGCTAGTGTTGCAGCTCATTGCCAAAAAACAACTTCCAGCAAGCCCCAGAGAACTCTATCTGCTGACTATTCTTGCATCTCCAATTGGGCTTTCCTAATTTAAGGAATAAGCTCCCCTTCCTTCAACAGTGAATTCCTAATGGAAGGAGGCAAAGGCAAAACAGAGCAGACAGACATTGTCCCTGTATCACTCTTCATAACTGAATTTTCCATCTGCCATTTAAAGTATTCAAATTGTTTTATTTTTTCAGAACCAAGTAAGTAGTCTGTTAAGACTAGAGGCTGACATTCAAAAAAAATTTTTTTTTAATATATTTTAAAACTTGGCAAATATTAAACTTCTACTTTCTGCTTTCTGTTAACCACCTGCACCCACAAAACTATCACCTGGTCTGCCTCTCACAGAGTAGCACTAAAAGGGAAGCTGAGACAAGTCATTATGAATGTGAGTACCATGAAAGCTGACATGAGTTTTTGAAACCCTCTACTTATGAAACAGCTATAAAGTTATGCCAATTTAAACAAGTTGTTAAGTTTTCAAGTTGTAATTTGATGGAAGAAGCTATGCAGAGTTTAGTTTTAAAAAGTCACCCAATGGCAAAAAGGTGGAGATTTGGGGCCTCAGAGTGACTTCTCATGTGAAGCTTAGAACCTCAGTAATTGCTTGCTAATAAAACAACAATAGCAACTAAAAAAGCTTTCCAAAGAGTTAATCCAGTTAATCTAAAATTAATGTCAAATTAGTCTATTGGATTTTTTTTCCCTAAATTTGCATACATCCTATTTTTGTTAGAAATAGGAATGGCCAATGAAGTATTAGCTCTGAAATCTAATGATGAAGCTATCAGTGTAACAGCTGCTTTGTCAACTGCTTATTTCATCAATCCAGCCAATAGGTTTATCTAACAGATAACAGAGAGCATGTGGCATGTACATACTGTGCATAAACAATAAAGGATCTAACTTGTAAATCATTACGTACTAATTCCAAGTATGCTGATTGTCTCTGCTGAACAATAAACTACAGAGAAGATAACATACTGCCTTCAAATATAGACACTGCAGTCATTGCTACTGCTTAAATCGGGAGCAAAAACCAGACTTAAAACAAACAAACAAAAACCTTAGAACAAACGAAGTCAACTAGTGTAGCTTCTTCTTCACCAATGTATTCTATTATTTTCTTGTTGATCCACGGCCTGATTCGACGTTCCATTAATGTCTGAAAGAGAGAAGAATATCATAGTTTCCATAATCTTTGTTGTCCTGAAACAATACTACTAGAAAGAGCCAGCTAGAAGACCCAAACAACAGTTTAGTGAAAAATATGTATCGGTAGCAACTTCAAGATAACTCTCAGGGATTTGGTGACAGCAATTATTTGTTTTCTGACAATCATTCAAACATGTTTTTAGAGGACTTTTTTCCCCTTCCACGATACTGTTAGACAATTTATGGCAGCAGTTCAGTAAAAATAAAGCATACTTCAGAATAAATAATGTACATGGAAAAGAAATACAGTAATTGTATTTGATTCCATTCGATGCTGCTGCTCCAATCCATCATGGTTCCAGGTGTGTTGCCTCTTTATTCAGTTCCAAGGTTTGTTTGGGAAAGTTATGCTTTTTTGAGAACAATTAAAACAAATCAACTTACGGAATCCACAATTGACCAGTCAAGAGGATAAGCAAAGAGCTCTGGTTTTGCTGTGGGAATCTTCTCAATAAGACTCTTAATATGTTTGCGTTTTTCTTCTGTATTGACACTGCCTTTGAGATTGCTTTTATCTTCTTCTCCATAATCCAAGGGGACCAGTTTCCTTTTCCGGGGCACATCATCACTGTCTTCATCATCAAATTTATTGAAAACGCTATCCACAGCAAGCTTCTTCCTTTTTACAGCATTGGGCTGATTAGGACTATTGCAGGCACCTACAAACCAAACAGACAGAATAACAAATTCATAAAAACAACTGAAGCTAGTTTGCTTTTTGCAAAATCGAGAAAGATTGGATTTCATATTAAATGTCTGTGAACGTCTAGCATCAGCATTTTAATCTCTCAAACTTTGTTACAAATAGCAAAAGAGGTAAAGATCTCAGCTGAGTTTCTTCAAAATTCATGAAGAATAAGGTCTTTCTCTATCCTGAAGCCAACTAGCACCCTCACTGAGGAGGGGGACTACAGCATGAGYTCAACCCTTAGAGTAAATGCAAAGCACAGAATTGAGAGATTATGATGGATTAAGCCAAAGATACAGCTTTCATCAGTTAACCTCATACCAGATGGACTCTCTTCATTCAAGATCTAACACAGGGAGAGCTCAAGCTGGAGTCCTAGTGTAATTCAATCAAAATAATAAATCATAAATGCACAAGCCTTCTGGAAGACAAATCATTAGTTCTGCTGCTCAGAACATTTTTTTTTAATTCTAGAAAATTGCTAACATGMTAAGGAACTCCAGACTCATGCTCTATTTGCAATTCTTTAATCAATTAATTGTGCTACKTTAAGGTGGGGAGGGGGGAAAATCTCATTTCCAATTTTCTTCTTCTTTTAAAAGGTTCTTTGTGAATAAATATACGGAAAGTATTTAGGGGCTTAAAACTAAAATGTACTTACATTAATGAAAAGTAGCAATGGGTTTTAAAAGAGGTATTCAGAGATCTATTAAAGTGAAAAATTATGTGGAAATAACTAAGTTGTACTGAAAATAACCAGTTCACTGATCAAGTATTCTTAAAGTTAATTCTTAAGCATGCCAAAACTTCCTTCTCTCCTTCACTCCTCCAGATTTTGGGAGAGAAGATATCTATAAAAGGAGACCTTCTGGATAGGAAAAAAATCAAGGAGAGCATCTAGGTAACAACAACTTGATATACTAAGTTGTTTGAGTATGTCAAAAATACCATATATTTGGAAAAATGACTGGCTATTCAGCTTGGCTTTTTTTCATTCTGATCCCACATGGAACATTAAAATAAAATGTAAACTTGCCCAATTTGAGGCTAAGTCCTATTTTGGGCCGATGCTCCTCCGGCTGTTGTTGATCAGGTGAATTTTCATGAGGAATGATAATGCCACATGGAGATTCATCACCAGGTGTGTTAGGGGTTGCATTTCCACTAGCAGAAGAAACAGATGGGGCAGAACTGATGGGTCGTAAAGTTGGTTTAAGGCAGGGCTTTTGTTCAGGCTCCTCCTCCTCTTCCTCTGGCTCTTCTCTTTTTTCCTCTTTTTCTGGCTTTTCCTCCTCTTCTTCTTCAGACTCTGGCTCTTGCTTGATTTGTGGCTGCCTACGCCTTTCAGCCTCCTGCTCCATCTTCAATAAAACAATTAGCAAAAAAAGAAGCTTTCTAAAAACCAGCACTGTTTGAAAGAATCTAAAGACCCTCCTTTTCCTAAAGAAGCCTGTGTTAGTCAAAGACAAATACATGCAACTACTGCCATTAATCCAAATCTAATCCAAATTTATTTTTTGAACTCCATCCAAACATAGATCTGGAAAGGAGATTTTTGTTTTGTTTCCAGTGTTCTTACTGCCCCTGCCCCTTTTTTAAAAAACAAATTTATCTTATTAAATACTCAGGTTTTAATTTTGCTCAGTATCATCAGAATGCCAAGGGACTACTATTATTTTTTTTTTCCCCCCCCCTGGTCAGACCAACAGCTACTTACTCTCTGGAGTTCTGCATCTGGATCTGGGTGTCCTTCTGCCAGAAGGCGTTGCCTAATTTCTTCCAATTCTTCCTTTTCCCTTTTCCTATCCCGTTCATCTGCTTCCATCTCTTTCTCCCTGTCTCGTAGCCTCTTCTGAAGAGCACTACCCCTACAAAAGACACAGATTTTGTAATTAAAGAACATTCCAGAGAGAACCACGTATGTCAAAGCAAGAAATATCCAGTATAGATGCATCTCCCATTAAATAAAAATCAAATTCCTAAGGGCATCTGGAGTCCTCTATTTTTTGTAACAGAAGAATCTAGGATACCAGTTCCCTACATTGCTACACAGTATTTACTGCATCGTATTAAGCAGATGTAGAGAATAAGACTGCAGATTTCCTCAGGAAAAGAACCAAATTATTTGTACTTGAAAGAACCAATTATGATAAATTAGTCTGATTCAAATTTTGGTTAGTCCTATATTTGAAGGATTTTCCCCATCCTTACAGATGGAACAAGCTTGCTCTTGATACAATTCACAGGCTCCTTGAAGCAAACTGCTTAGAGGTATGCTTTACTCCTTCCCCTGCAATCCCCCTTGTTTTGGAATTACACTGTCCTCTGCTCTGCCTCACCCATGAATTAAGTGATAGGAAGAAGCGGCTACTTCTAAGCATCAACAAGTAGCAGTAAGGAGTTTCCCTTTTCCCTCTGCCACTTACTCAGTGACTCAGAAATAATTTAGCCGGTTATATGACCCCTACATCACAACATAACCTCTCAAATGTTAACTCCATAAACCTGTGCCAATAAACCCCACAATTTTGAAAAAATGGACAATGAAAACTTTCTTACTAGGGATCAATACAAGACATACCTGTAGTACTTTGGATCGTCTCTGTCATCATCATAATCTTCTAAGAATTCTTTTAACCGTTTGGCTTCTTTTGCCTGCAAGAATTTAAGGCATAATTAACGCTGCAAAATTATTTTTGTCTTTCTTTCTGAGAATTTAAAATTTACTAATGCTACTAGCAAATTAATTTAATATCTACTATGCTTCAAACTACAAGCACAGAGTTTTCCAGCCAGAAAATTGAAAGGTTTTGAAATGACATAAATCTTCTAAGAATCTGTCAACTTGTTATCGTATGTTCTATAGCATGTAGTACATCTGTTACGTCTACTGGTATAATCTTTCTGGTGTGCAGAGTGTTATTTTACTATTAACGTTTCAATGGGTTAATAGTTTTTTTTCTTCCTTTTCCTGTCCCAAAGAGGATCAGAGATATTGTTCTTCAAATCCATGAGTCTGATTTTGAACATTTTAAATGCTAGCTTAAGTGTATTTTGTCAGTACTGTTTAGTTTCAAGAACCACGCTTAAAAAAAAAAAAAAAAGGAATTATGCACAGAAACACATCTAAGGGATACTTCTACAATAAGCACTTTCCTACAGTGTTATTAATCTAAACCATGTGGCACCATTAATGCACAGGCCAAAAATTGAAAAGGGGGTGTGATGGTCAACAGAATTTTATTTTCCTCTGATAAAATGGAAAAAAAAGTAAAACAAGTTCTTGGAGGAGAATATAAATGAGGAATTTCTAGTCTGCATCCAAGCAATATCTTTAAGCCAACAGCATGATATTTCTATGCTAACGACTTTGAGAAACAAATTACGATTATGATTGTAAATTCAGGACCAAATTTGTCACTGCTCTCTACCATTGTCATCCACAGTCAGCATCCAGGAGGATCATGGATAGAAACTAACTTTAAGTCATTCTTGTAGATGTTCTCTTCCTCCCCCCAAGCTTTTGGGGAAAAAATTAAGTTCCATGTAAAACAATGTATTTTCTCTTCTATTTTCTTCTTTCCCATGTCCCTTTGCATTTTCAGCTTTGCAGCAATTCCCAATCCACTTCCTACTTTAGGACTCTTGCATCTTCTCTCCTTCTCTGGTTTAATTATGAGTATCACCATTATTTAAAAGAACTTCTTTAAGCTTTAAGACAAAACTATGAGATCACAGAAGTCTCCATCTTCCAGAGGTATCACTTCAGACAAAATTTCCAAGTGTTACATCGATAACTGTGCTGATTTCACAAGTAAGGAACTAAAGACAGAAATTTACTCAATGCTTAGATATTATACAAGATCCAGGTACATGAGCAGGTAGCAAGCAGAAGGACAGCTCTGCCCCAATTTGCATAATATAGAACACAGAGGTTTTGCTAAAAATCTGACAGAAATATAGGGTCACAGATGTAGTAAAACATGATGATCAAAACCACAGTATTTTGCAGCTGTCTAATTCTCATTCTTTTGCTTCTGCAAGACCCAAGCTGCTAAGTTTTATTTTCCAGACTCTTGATAGCAATCCGACTTCTGTTAGACATCATCTGTTACAAGTCTATTAACTCAAGTCTTTGTATACAAACACATGCATTTATACAAAATCAGAGCCCTATCTCTATCCATAAAAATAGCAATAGAATGCTCCATTCTAARTAGGACATAAAGAGAAAGGAAAAAATTTACAAGTGCAAACATGAGCCTTACCATTTCCCTTCTTCTTTCTTCCTCCCTTTCAGCCTCTTTTTCATATTCTCGACTTTTCTTCCGTTCTCTGATTTCCCAGTTTTTAAGACGCTGTAACAGAAGAAAAATAAACACTACAATCTCAAGAACATTAAAAACAGCTRTAGTATACAGAAGGTAATTTGGATTACTGTTTAGAAAAAAACTTCACTAAAATTAAGCAAACTGTTTATAATTTTAAACCTTGAAATTAAAAAGTCCCAAGTTCTTCCGAGTGAATGGCTTATGCACTGTGCCCCAACTGGTACAGTCAAGGGATTAAAAATGTATTTAAGAAAAAGAGGGGGAGAAGGAATGGTGTTGTATCTTACACCAAGAGTCTTTATCAACCATTAGAAGTAATTTTTTCCCAGGGAGCCTTAAAAATCCCAAACTACCTCTTGATATGCAGCTTCTTTTTCCCGCAGTTTTCTCTCTAGCTTTCGGCGTTCATAGGCATCTTCTTCATCTTCTTCTCGATCTCTCTTCTTATCTTTTTCTCGTTCCCGTTCCCGCTCTCTTTCCCGTTCCCGCTCTCGTTCTCTTTCCCGTTCCCGCTCTCGTTCTCTTTCCCGTTCCCGCTCTCGTTCTCTTTCCCTGTCTCTGCTTTTTTCTCTAAAGGAATAAAAAGGTCCAAATTTAAGTATTCAGTGTTCATCTCCACTCAATCAAGAGTTATAATCTGGAACACATAAAGCACTATTTATAGCATCTTCCAAGTTATTTCTCTTGTGCAATTGTACAACATGATTAGCCAATACAGCAATCAGCATAAATCAATATTTCTAATACATTCAAGAATTACTTATCTAAAAGTAGTTGTCTGAGCACTCCAGTCATTAAGTAGGGATCTCTACAGAAACTAAGAATGAGTACATGGCAACTCTCATCCGACTGTGTTAGTAGTTCCCCACAGACAAAYGGCATAAGCTAAAAACTCTGCAAAAAAGTGTACTTAAATCCTTCATGTTTATGTGGCTTACAGACAACTTGGACCTTGCACACAGGAATGTAAATTTAAAGTGAAACAGCTATTTTTTCCTCTGGCAAAGAGGATGGAGGTATCATCTAGAGCCTGACATGATTAGTCACAGTTTAAGACTGAAAGAGGAGTCTTCTTGCTAAATATATATATATATATACACACACACGCATCAAGAAAAGATGAAAACTACTTAAACTAAAAGATAATGTAGGCAAAAAAGAACCTCAAGTGGGAATAACACTACCCATTACAGACTAGAATGAGATTCTAGAGAAAAACAGCACACTTAAGTCATGGCTGGCTTGCTTGCTTACTGCAAATGACAGTTCCTCTATGCTGTGGAAGAAATCAAGTATTCTTCAGATCTGCATAAACGCAGTATTTTCTAAAATTTGATTTCCTGCTTTTATGCTGATCTTCGAATAGGACCATTCTTTTTTGAGCAGGCAGCTATCAGGTGAACTATATGCACTAAATGAAGAAAGCTAGGAAAAACTGAAGCAGTCGAACAGCAACTCAAATGTATTTACCTTGATCTACTCCGATCCTTGTTGCGATCTGAACTCCTTTCACGGTCTCTGTCTCGGTCTCTGTCTCGTTCACGGTCTCTGTCTCGGTCTTTAGTTCGGTCACGATCCCTATCTCGTTCACGTTCACGCTCCCGTTCCTTCTCCTTCTCTCGTTCACGTTCACGCTCCCGTTCCCTTTCACGCTCCCTCCTTTCTCGTTCACGCTCCCGTTCCCTTTCTCTTTCTCTGCGTTCTTTTTCAATTTCCTGTCTTTCTTTCTCCTTTTTGCCTTTTTCCTCCTCCAGTTTCTAAAAACCAACAAGAGAACTTCCACAGTTAATTTCACAGTTATAGGAACTGGATATTCCCGGCGCAACACACAAGGCTGGTAATGGAAATACCAAAACCGCCACTGATTTTGAAATATTACATAGGGTTTGGTGGGTATTTTTTGGAACTCGTAAGTATGAAATCAAAATGCAGCAATCACAAGACTAAATTTCGTGCAAAAGCATAGATCTACACAGACCAGCAATCTCCAACCTTAGCAGGGCAGGGCTGGCCTGACCTTGTATTATAAGCTGACTAAACTGGACATACACAGTGCACTGCCAATCATGGTTCAGGTGGGCCACAAATTCCATAGGTGAAGTAAGCCACTTGGGTACAAGCAAAGTGAACTTTTAGCTGACAAAATTAATTCTGTTCAACTAGAAAAATATATTTGAGTGGAATGCTCACTGGAACAGTGAATTATTTCTCAAAAAGTCTTGGCAGACCAAAACCATCCTATATGAAAACTTGGGTATAGAAATTTATCCACTTACACGTGGTGCATGTGGTTAAACAGTGAAGAGAGCTGCAACCTTTCCCCTTTTCCCTCCCTAAAAAAAAGTTCTAACTGTTCATTGGTAAGTACTGGACTCTGCAGAACGGAATCCTTAACTTCCACTACTGCAAGATGGAGAGAGTTTAAAAAAAAAAAAGAAAAAAAAAAGTTGGAAACAGCTCTTTTGAAACACAGAAACTAAAGGGTTACCTGCTACAGTTCTACTAAAAATTGTAAAAAATTGCCACTTTTTTCAATTAAAAACAGTTCCTATGACCAGAATTCCTATAAGACAATAGAAAATACATCAACAGAATGATAGATAAATCCATCCTTGGAAGCAATTGTTATGTGTTAACTTACAGATGCTGTGCTAGGACATGGACCGCCAACACTGGATTAACCTTGCCTATAAGCTATGTTTCTGGGAGGAAGAGCAAGTACACGGTTCACAAATATACCAAATAACAACCAAATATACCAAATTTCAACCTGATGGATGCCGTAATACCACATTTTTTGAATATATATTGAGCAGAATAAACAGGTTTATCCCCTTTGGCTCCACATTTACCATCACTGAAATGAAATTAAAAACCGGAACAATGAAACGGCATTTTCTCTCTTTTTTTTCTTTTCTTTTAAACAAAGCATTTAAGACAACTTTAAAAAGCAATCTTACCTGATACGCATTCTTCTGCCATAGGCCAGGGACCAGAGAACCAACAAAGGATTACAGAAATAAAGCTAATTCACTAGTGATCAATGTATCCAGTCAAACTACACTGCATTGATAGCACAATACAGGCAAACTGATGTTGGATACATTGAAATCACAAAAGGAAAAGGGGACTAAAAATGGTAGGAAATTGGTAGAAGACTGATATGAAAAACAAAACTTAAATTCTACAGGATATGCTGGGCTGAAAACCAGTTCCTATAGGACCATATTTTACAAGAGCTTTATGTGTTAAACCTTAGTATGGTCAGATGTTAAACTAGGCTGCCAACTTTTAAAAATCCAACTTACCTCAAATTTCATATTAAGAAAAGTTTATATGCTGAAGTGGTTGATACTTACAGGTTATCTTAGATGTTCCAATAGAAATTTCTTTGGTTGAACTTCTGCTTTTTTACCACTCTCTTTTTGTTTGCAGTGAGAAAAGAAAATTTCTCAAGAGAGTGTTTTAATATATATGTATATATACATAAGTAAATATATACACAGAAAAAGAGTCTTGGTGTTTTAAAAATCCATTTTGTAGGTCCTCTTTCTTAAAATCCAATTGAAAAAATAAATGGRTCTATTTTGTAATCAAAATCTGACCTCACCAACTTCTATCAATCTAAACAAGAAGATCTGAAAGGGTAATGGAATGGGAACAGTATCAGATAAATTGAAGTAATGAACAGAAATGAACAGGTAAGAAGAATTATAAATCTTACCTTGAGCTCTCTTCAGACTCGTCCGTGCTGTAAATGGACGCCCCCTGCAATGCTGATACCCTGACAGTCTGCGGTTATTGTTTTATAATCTCATACCAAAAACATGCAAAGGTTCACTGTGCTCACTAGCCAGCTGCATAAGATTCAACAGCCCCTTTTAAACATAATATACAATACACACAATGACTACTTTAAGTTGATTTTCAATGTTAAGAGACCCAAAATAGTCCCCCCAATAATACAGATTGAAGGCAATAAAATGCCAAACAGCTTCTGAAACAACGAAGCATTTTTTTTGTTGGTTTTGGTGATTTTTTTTCTTTTTTTTTAAGCATATGACTTGTTTGCATTTTATACCAGTGACTTGTTAGGGCTTGGAATTAAACACAGTTCTACTGAAGTTTCACCAGTGACCAGTTTCACGTTCAATTACTGAGCTTCTCCAGATGCTTTCTTCTAGAATTTTTTCCGCAGGTTTTTATTTCCAACTTAGCTGAGAGAAAAACTGAATATGTGTATTTCCAACAACGTATAGTCACTTGTGTTTACATTGATACAGTTGCATAACAACATGGTACCTCCCCAGCGAATACACAAGGTAAAGGTGAATAACACAGGCATACTTCACCTTGCTGTACCTTCAACTTTTTCATTAATGTTGACTTGGGGTATTTTGAAATAAAAGCGTGTGCTCAAAAGAGGAGTTTGCTGATACTTCCTTGGGCCAAGGACCATTCCAGTCTTGTTGGGGAAAAATAATACCAACTTTAAACTAAACATTAAAATAAGAACATTACATGCATAGTTGTGTTTCACTATCCATAAGTACCATTCYCCAAAGCAGAAACATTCACAGATGCACTAACATTAACAGAAACTTCTATACATGGGAACTCTGAGGTGGGATTTGATGTGCACAAACATTTCCAAGCCAGTTACCCCTTTGCATATTTTTCTGAGGGGGCATCCATAAGTATAATAAAAAACAGAAGCTCATACTTACATCCTATTCCATGTTACTTTCCAAGCTGTGAGTTTCATCTTGCATTAGTCACCATATGATCTCTATCATAATGGTGGGGGTCAATGAATAGATTAGCTTTATGGGAATTTACAGTTCTTCCATGCATCTAAATTTTGGTAAGTCTGGTAACCACTGACCTAGTTTTAATCTTCCCCCACTCTTAACTTAGAACTATTAAAATAAAAGACTTAAATTTAATTCACGTTTCAACTCTTCATAAAATCTTGGATTATGTTATAAATCTACCTACAGAAACACACTCAAGTGTATGTCTTATACTGCAGCCCCATTTAGTCTTTAGTTATAAATATCTTGACTTAATGTATGTGTAGAAACATAAGTTGCCTTTACTCATGTTAAAGTGAGACGACTGCAAAGTAATCAGTAGCAATCAAAAATCTTAGCATAAAGACGTCAAGGGCCACTTTAACGTGGCATTTGTCTTTTGYTGACTTCTAAAGAACTACGTATATTAAACCTAATACAAACAGCATTTTAAGTGATATTGCAATGTACTGCTAAATTTTATAATAGTGTTTTTCTGGATTTTGAAAAAGCCTAATTTGTATTAAGTGCAAAAACAAGAATACTACCTTGTGTGTGTCTCTGAATTTACTGATCTCTCTTGATATCAGGTCTCTTTTGTCTTCCTCCATTTCTATAGCATTTATATCCTCCTAAAAAACAAGGGGGACAGGTGGAAAAGCATTAAGAGCCATCTGTACAGACATAGAAGAACAAGAGAAAAGCTGAAGGTTAGAAGTTTTCAACCAGTCTTGTAAGAGATAAATAAAGTCCTTCTGCAGTACCAAACCTGACAGTCTGATGTTAATGAGTGAAAAAAAAAAAAATCAGATGGACAAGAGTCACAAATCTGGCAACTAGCAGTAAACATAGTCATTGTCAAAGCCTACAATGTAAACGAACCTTGGTGATGAGTGGATAAGGTATCAGTGGGGCCACTGGAAATCTGCGGAAAATCTGCGGAAAAATCCACGGAGATTTTTTTTTTTAAAAATAGATTGCACACTACTCTGAAAAACAATGTTTTGTATGTTTGCACTATAAAGCAATATTGTATTGCTGTGATCTCATTTCTTTGATTCAACAAAATTACAGAAGAACCTCGCTAATTCTCCCTTCTCTGAACTATTGAAATATATAGTGAGGTCTCATATTAGTAAGACTTCACTGAATTACAAAGTATACTACAGGATATTAGTACACTATGATAATGTCACAAATAAGACTAAGCTACACTTGCCAAAATGAACAATCAATATATTTGTGGTGCATAAGTCTTGATTTTATTTACTCGCTAATTCGCAAAATTTGGTAAATTGCACCTTGGGTATCCTAGTAGTTAATGCGAATTAGCGAGGTTCCCCCATGCTTGAAATTGAAGAAAAAAACAAAAAAACAGATTCCACTCACCCTCATTTCCCCACACACATTTTCATCTCCCCCACATCAGTCACGCCTTCATCCAGAAGAACTAATAACAGACTCAGCTGCTAACACCAGCTAGAGCCTTCTTCACCCCAAGCCCTTTAGGGAACAAATCCCCCCCCCCCCCCACAAATATCTGCATCCATCTTCCCTTTCCCCCTTCCTCCCCCCGTCCCAACAGTCCTCCTCTCTCCTCTCCTTTAAGGTCAAGAGAGCAATGAGCTAGGACCACCTCTTCACTCGCACCTCTATCCACACAGGCCAAAGATGGCAACCTTCAAGTTTCTTCCTCCTCCCCACTAGAGAAGGAAGGATGGGGTATAATTTCAACCCACAAGTGCTATGTATTTAGAAGAGCATATTTGTCTACTTGACTAGCTCAGATTGGTCTAATTCTAGATCACACAGAGCTAGCAAAATCCCTCCATCCCAACGATATACTCAGCATTCAGCTCTTTCGAGACTGTGATGGCCTCTTACAGTTTGAGCTACCTATCATTATTCATGGTCATATATATGTACCCACAGCACAATAAACATTGTTACAATGCTTGTTTAAAAATAAACACAGCTCATAGCATTAGACAGTGACTCATTCTTAAATTCTCATTCAAAAAAGCATCTTCTCCCAAAGGAAGGGAGAGGAAAGAAATTCTCAGCTCAGCACTCTCATACCTCAGGTTAGCCATGGCTAACAATGTTGTGGGGGAGATGTACTCACTCCCTGAGGGAGATGTTGCTTCTTGCACCACACTTACACCCCACGAGCAGTTGAAACTGCATTATTGCCTTGGAATAGGTACTTTGCAGAAGACTTAAGTGGGTAAAAATCTTGGTCAAACAATTCTCCAATCTCTTGCATATTAGGTGAGGAATGGCAGGTGAGAGAGCCCATGGTTAGAAACTTGGCTGCAAAAGCTAAGTCTGAGTTTGCTCATTCTTACTCCCCCTTCTCCAGAGTTTGTTTTAATGCATTAGAATGGTCATCCATAGAAGCAGGTCTGCACCAGAACATTCATTTCTGCCTAACTTTTTTTTTTTTTTTTGGCATTACACAGTATAGGAAAACCAGCTGATCAAACACAGCCAAACTGATGTCTGTGTAAAAGTGATTTTGTAAAGCAGTAAGATTAGAACACACCTTTCATCCCTCAAGGATTCCTCAAAAGTTTAAGTATACATATACAACTACTGAAGTGCATCCACATTTGGAGAGACAGCAGCAGCAACCAGTTGGATCAAGGCGCACTACAAGAACACATACTATAAGCAAGGAGAGGAAGAATTTTGTCAAAAACCACCAGAGCAAATCCCTGCCATTACAAAAATGACCTGGCATCTTTCAGTGCCAATGCAAGGTATGCAGGAACTCTTTTCAGCTGTTTTTAAAGATCTTGTCTGAAAAACCTACACGCGCGCGCACACACACACACACACACTGATTAAACTGCACTGAATTCAGCATTTCTGCCTTCAGAGGGATGAAAGGTTGATTCAAACCCGCCCAGATTCAAACCTGTTGCTCCAAGAAGTCTAGGTGCTTAGATCCCTAAACCATCCTGAAGGGAAAGTGTCTATAACTGACTAGATTTCAGCTTAAAACATGAAACTGCTGCTGACATCAATGCTTGTTGATTTGTTTTCTCATCAGAAGTTTAGGTTTATAGTATTTGCACAAGGTTTGGCCATTATATAAGGTGAGTTGAAGAAAAATCTGTTTTGTCCAAAATCAAAACACATACGTCCTCCTTCTTTTCCTTTTTCTTCTTCCTGGGGTGAGAGTCAGATTCCTGGGAGGGGGCATTGAGCTCGCTGGAATATTCTCGTATTAAGACTTCAATGGCCCCTTTAATTATCTGATCTCTTCTCTTCGTTTCCTCATCCAGTGCTTCATCGTCATCATTTGCTGTCTCTGGTCTGGAGTTCTAAGGGGAAAATGGCAAAGGAAGAGAAATCAACAAATTGAGAATATTAGTTTTATTTCAAAAGTTCATCTTTGATCATCACATTTATATGCCTATAGCATTTACTAATAACCTACAAATAGCTATCAACAGCATTGTATTACTCGGATCTTTTCACACTAGCAGAGACAAGAGGACCACACAGTTTTACATGTGGAATCACCGCAGAGAGCAACTGTTGGATTGTATAATAAAATAGAACAGATACAAGGTGGTTAAGGTGGTAGACAGGAAAAGAGAAAGAACACGCACTCTCACAAAAAGGCAGTCACTATAATCCAAGTGTTGGTCAAAAGTTTCTGCCGTCTTTCCTCCAGAGCTTTAAGTCATTTCAACAGCAGTTCTTCAAAGCCTACTACTTTAGTGCCATGCAATACAAATACAAATGTCTACCTCTAATTTTAAAGCTGCAACATATAAAGGGAGAACTATATTAAAAGAAACATTGTTAGAGAAGTATTCCTCGCACAGCAAACATTTTCTTAATATTGTTGATCAATTACTTCACAGTTCCTCTCACCTTTTTGCCCCTTTCAATGTTGTAGTGAGGAAGGGGAACAAACACAAAGAAGTGCATTTCACTAACCATTATATGAAAGGATCTAACAATGATCTGCATACTAAGCAAGTTTGCCCACTTCTCAATCCCCTCCATCCTTTAAAAAAATGGAATCTCACCTGAGAATCCAGCTGGGTATCCCGTCATGCGATAGGTGGTGGGTGGAGTGAGGGGGAGGGAAGGGTCTGATGGAGCAGTAGCTAAGAATGAGGGGGAAGGGAGGATTCAGTTGGAGCTGAAGARGCTGCCAGGCCAAGGAGGAGCAGGCTGAGAAGAGCTAGAAGGCAGTGACAGGGAGTGGAACTGAAGAGGTGCAGGGAGAAGAAGTGATCAGGGAGAGGATCTAATTAGATAAAGGTTTGCTTGGTGTGTTTCTATAAGAAATTGCTTTGTAGCATACGTGTTTGATTTCTTAATTAAGATTAAAGAAAGAGCTGCAACCTTGGGATCTGAGTGGCACCAGAACACTAGTGATGGTATGAACGGGTTAATTGAAAGGAACCACAGCAGTATGATAAAACACGCTTGATAAAAATTCCTCAGCAGCTCACAGGCTTTCTTTGCACCACCACCAATGAAAAGACATTCGGAGCTAATCTCACTCTATGTTTAAGTGGAATAGGCATCTACTGTTGTCTTTGCCAAAATGCAACTTCACCAAAGACATAAACAGCACCCACTGCTTTACTATAGCCATCCTCAACAACCCAAAGGAGCTCACAGAAAACAAAATGCATGAGAGAGGTCCAAAAACTTCATTGCTACTTTAACCTTGATTACAGTCCCAGCTGTGAAGCATGGATATTACAAGTGACACCAACAGGAAACAAGAAAGACTAGAATGGAAGGGGCAGGCAAATCAAACTTTTTCCCCCCTAATCTAGGTTAGCAGCTAACGTATTACTCCACTCAAAACTGATGTAGTTAGTATTCTGCTTTACTGAGCCACTGCATTTAATCCCATATGCTGGATAGACAGTCAAAAATGTGTTAAATGCTTCAAGTCATCATTATGCTTCTAGTCCTGGTTAAATAAAAGAAAATGTAAATACATGTTCCCACTACATTTTATGTAGCTTTAAGAGCAACTCTTAGCTGGAATTTTAAAAATTTACCAGCTACTGTGTGATAAGTATCTTTAGTTTTCTGAACAAGAGCCTCTTTTCACTTTAATTTTATAGAAAGTAATTGTTGTAAGTAGTAAATATCTTAAGGTATGTGCACAACTTTAAAATAGTTAAAGAGCAAACCCAACAACTGGACTGCAAAGAATGGATAAAATATGGATATCCATTTATTTTAGCAAAGGGATGGATAAAATTCATTTCAATGCATATTCTGCAGTTCAGTATTTTTGTATCCCACTATAATTTGACACACCAAATTCCTGTAATTATTCCAGAACATACAATAATCATAAAAAAAATTAAGAACTAGCAAATAAACAGTGACCAATATCTGACCCGTATCTTTAGAAAACAAGGGTACAAAAATAGTARTTTCCCCATCCACTAAATGTGGGATCTGCCTGTAAACTGACCACTGTCTGATAAATACATAGAATGATCTAATTCTAGAACATATTAATGAAAGGGAGAGAAGACCATTGCAGGAGGGAGGGGAGAAACCCTGATTCTCTTCAAATAGGGAATTTGCAGTGCCTATCACAGTAGTAATTACTCGAGTTCATAAACTTTTAAGAGTTCCTGAACAAAGATGAAGTAACAGAATCTTAAGGTAGGGCACGTGTTACTAAACTTCAGAATGGATTACAAAATTCTTTCTAGAGATTCCGTGGTAGTTTATGGAGAAGTCTGCAACAGATTAAACTATCATCATGATTTCAAAAGTTCRTTAAATGGAGATAACTTGTGCACTGACATTCTAAATCCAACATAAACCACATTTACGTAGATTTACATTGCTGTGTAAATTTACATAGAATAGCTACATGGTTAATCAATTTTAAATAGCTGTGAGTAGGTTTACTTAAGCATTGTAGTCAACATGGTAAAAGTTTTCCAGAGTGCTCACAAATTGGGAGCTTATACCTCACTGGCTTTCAGTGTATTTTCAGACTCATTAATGTTATTTTTTGCAAAATCCTGAAGTGAATTAAGAGCAGAGACAAGAATAGAATCTAAAAGACCTGCTTACAATGTGATCTAGCAAGTAAGTCACAATGCCAAAATAATACAAATCACACATTATATACGTACCCCATTAGAGGCCTTTTTCTTTGCTTTCCATTCATCTAACTGAGCCTTTGTCTTTGCATCAACTTTGACTAGCAGCTTCTTCTCTCCAATCTGGAGGTCATGGAGTAGTCTCAGCGCTCGTAGTGTGGATTCTGGTTCTTTGTACTCACAAAAACCAAAGGCTAAAATAGATGATTGAAATGAAATATAAAAGGGTCAAAGCTTTTCAGGTAATTTATTTCGTAAAAAAAATGTGCTTTGAATCATTAAACTTTGAACATAAGCACTTCCGATTTTTTTGACCCAGGAATACACACCACAAAAAGGACAGTCAAAAAGATCATTCACTGCATTAATCTTTGACATGATTAATGGCCCAGTGAATAGAATGAAACATACACCATGTTAGTAAGGCTTTTGACATGACTTTCTAAACTAAGGAAATGCAGTCTGTATGAAGGCACAGCAGAGTTGCAATTATCTGAAGACCAAGGATGTCAACCAATAGTTCATTGTTAAACTAGAAGGATACTTCACACTGGGTTCTTCACAACAGTTAAAGAAAGTTGTAAATAAATGGAAAAGAGACCTTAAGAGCAAAAAAAAAAAAAAAAAGGAAGTAAGAAGTTGTATGATATGACAAAAAGTTGAAGAATGATTAAAAATAAGAGACGATCTAATCAACCTACAGCAGCAAAGAATAGTAATCAAAATGTTTCCTGTATCTACTGAAGAAAGACCGGGGGGGGGGGGGGGGAATAAGTTCGTTTTGGGGAAAGAGAGAGAAGATAAATTACACTGGATATCAGGAAAACCTCCTTAGTAGTTAAGCATAATATATGGTAAAGGAACAGACTGCCTAACAGTGTTGCGAATCTCCTCCTTTGGAGGGTAAGTCCAGACTGGTAAACCTCTCTCAGGGATGGTCTGTAAACCCTTGACTGTCTCAGAACAGAAAGCTGAACCCCCAAGAAACATTCTGACTAAATTTTTTTCTGTCTATTTTCTTTCTCGATTCCAAGGACAGAAGATACTAACTCTTTACTAGGAAGTATTTAGCAGTTAAGTATTGTATACAATACCTGTCTTTCTTAATCTGTAAAGTATTAGGATAGAAATGCCTCAGACATATTTGAAAAGCTACCAAGTAATAAAAACAAGAGTCTGACCTGAGATTATGAAAAGCGTGAACGTTTACCTTGAAGTTTTCCAGATGCTCCTTGTACTCTCTTCCAACTCAAAACTAAGCCACATTTCTGCATTAAAGATAAATATTATTTATTAAATATTATGTATTGTTTGTGTACAAAGCATTAAAAAAATCTGAACTACTTGCAATTATTGTTGTAAAGAAACAGATGTGAAAAGGGTAAACACTGCTAGAAATAATGTATATATGTCCAATGGCATACATAGCTAGAAAAAAAGCTGTGCTTTCTTCAAATACTTACTGACTTAAAACTCAAGCCTAATGGACCACTATTCCAGTGAGTGGAAGTAACTCTACTTTTAGTTTCAATACATTACTTGTTAGTAGTCATTACTTTATTCACCAGACAACAATGAAATTTAACAAGCGGTCCAATGCACTTACTGCTAGAAGCTGCCGTATGAGCATGTCCGAGGCCTTCTCAGAAATGTTGCCTACAAAAACGGTGGTAGTGGGGCCACTGTTTTCATCATTTTCTTTGTTCTTTAAGCCAGGGTGTTCTTTTCTGGCTCCTAAATGTTTTCCAACCATAGACACTGTGGTAGGAACTAACACCTAGAAAGACAAGAGGTTATAAAGAAAGTTTTTTTTTTTTTTTCTCCATAGTTGTAAGAAAAGGTGGTTACTGTGAGCATATTCTGGTCACTGTGAGCATATTCTTGTGTAACAGAATGTGAGCTGTCCAAAATTTAATATTTTGAGGAGATTTCACTTATGCAAAATCATAAAAATGGTAATTTACTTTGAAGACAAGAAGCAACCTCTATACTTTAAAGAGCCCATTTATTTTCATAGATTGGAAATCTTCTTTCCAACCAGAAAGATGAACTAGAAGATCTTTCTTTCATATGCTGTTCTGTAGGTGTGTATTGCAAGCAACTCTTCCTTCCCATACAATATGGGAAAAGAGGATTTGTTTGTAAGCTGGCCAATGCACACCTTTCTAGCCAATTTGACAGTGCAGCACAATGCCTTTATAAACCTGAATTAGGTGATGCCTCCAGAGCACTCTGCTGGGTCAGCAATCTTGAAAGCAAGAGATCTGGAACCTAACTGTACTGCATAGCAAGACCATGCATGACTACAAGGTACCATTACCTAAATCACTGTATTTGAGAGAAGTAGATCTTTTTGAAAAAACAGTAATTGCTTCAGTACTGCAGCTAGCAAGTCCAGACATGTTTTCAAGCTTTGTCCAAGTCAGAAATTAGCATAGTATTAGAATAGCTGCATTCAAAACTAAGCATTTTCTTTCATAATATGAAGTCAGATGAAACACAGCAAAACAGAAGAATACTATTATGACATCTACTAAGTAGTATGAAAGTTTTGCTCTCCATTTTATTTTCCTATCATTTCATCCCCAGTATAATACTTACAGTTGGAGCAGGAGCCATAATGCCCATTGGTACAGGAATCATAGGGGTCCCTGAGAAAGACAAGACATATTAATATTAAACTGCCCTATTAAGATTACTAATGAATACATATTAACCAATTGCAGACATGATTTCCAAAACAGGAAGCAATTCTGGTCAAATAAGAATTTCACAGTATTGACTATTACCAGTAATTCCTAAGCATTCAAGCATAGCTAAAAGTACACTATACAGCAAGTAAGTTCTGGTTACTTCTATCATGTTCTCATTTTAGTTTCTTTGTTCTTCAGAAGCACAAATTTATTTTCAAAGCACATTTAGACCATTCTGCCTAAAAGATAGTTGTGTGATGAATGAGGCAGAGAAATCCCTAAGTAGAGAGCAAAAGCAGCCAAAGTCCTACAACCTCATTCCTGAATTGCTCAATTCTCATAATCCAATCCATTCTGCATACAGTTGGGGGCTGAAATCCTATAAAGAACGCCAGCCAGTTTCACACTATTTACAAAATAGCTTAATATGGGTCTCATAGAAAACCTCAATCTAGAAGCTTCATACCTGCTAAACACTTGGCTTTGAAGTCTATAAACCTTAATTTAAAACAATATTTAATCAGGTGAAACCATGCACTCTTCCCACTACCAAATTCACTGGCAGCCTTAAGTACTATCATGTGAACTAATATCTGGTGATAATAGAGGCTGTTATTCTTTGCATGCCAGCTGCTAGAGAGGGATAAAGATATTAAGTGACTGGATTTCACAGCTACTTGCTGGTCTGTAAAAAAAAAAATTGAGAATCAAGAACACTGAAGTCAATCTCATGTTCTTCAGAGAAGTCTCCTCTGGGGATCTAAGTTCTCTTTGTTTGTTCTATACAAACTTTCTCCATCTTTCACTCTCAATCATTCCCTTTTGATCCTTCCCTTCTTCTTATCCCTTAGTGTTGTATCCATTATCCTGACCAAACTTCTACAACCTACTATTCCTGGGCTTGTTCCCCCCCTTTTCTCTTGCCCTTAGACCCAAAACAATATTCTCCCTCAGACACCCTCTCCCATACCCTACTCCACCTTTCTCCACATCCACCCCATTTTTGCCTTGATTTCATCATTTATATTCTTCATCACTAAATCTTCTTCCTCAGTACCTTCATATTAAAGTCATACCAACTCCTGCCCCTCCAACCTGCTCCAGCAGAGAACCAAAAGGGGCGTACTTATTGCAAAGGGAGTTTTTCCCTGCTCTCAGTTTTAATGTCCCATGCCATCTCACAGCCTCAAAGAACTACTCCAAGATGAGACACTGACAGTGTAGCTCTGAGAGGAAATGGTGTGCACAGTCAGATCAAAGCAAAGGAACAGTACAAAAACAGAACACATGCCATGTCCAAYGGGGTCAGTTTTCAGAGATTCCTCTAAACAAGTCTATAATTATCATGATGCTGAACTTGGACTTGAAAGTTACAACTCAGTAAAGACACTAGTATTCTCTGAAACTATCAACCCAATGCGAAGCAGAAGCCAGGAAATCAAATGAAATGTTGGACATCATCAGGAAAGGTACTGCTATACATATATAGTTCTACATATATAGCAGTACACATATAAGCTGCTACTATAGAAAACCTTGGTACACTAGATGCCCAAAGTCTTGACTATTGCACACAGATCTGGTCTCTGCAACCCAAGAAGAACCTGCAGCATTAGAGAAGAGCAACTAYGTGATTCAAGTGACAAAGCAGCTGCCTTAGAAATAAAGACTCCCCTTCAGTGCRAAGGCTTGCGAGGCATGGATCAAGGTCTACAGAACCACAGAATGCAATCCACCAAATTCCCACAACACTAGAACTGGGGTGCACTCACTGGAACTAGTAGGAAATGATTTTAAAGACAGACGTATGAAAGCAGTACTTTATACAATGGGCAATAAAGTTCTGGAATTTGATGCCAGAGGAGACTGGGGAGACAAACAGTATCAGCAGGTTCAAAAAGGATCAAAAAATATTAATGAATGACAGGTCCAGAAACAGATAAAGGAAATATGAAAGATCGTACTCTCCAACATGCCCAAGATGTGAATTGTGGAAACTGTAGCTGTATGAAGAAACAGACTCAGAAAGCAGCCAGGTGTACGTGCTCACCATTAATATCATCTTCTATTCCTACTGCCAAAACACAACATCAGGCTAGATGGACTACTGATTTGATGCACTAAAGCATTTCTTGGGTATGAACTGTATTTTTTCAGTTTTATATATTAATAGCATTTGGTTAATCTTCAGACATGACAAGAAATACCCAAATTACCTCCATGTCAAATTTCAAGTCTTCCATGCTAGAAGATGGAAAAGATAAGACCATTTCTTATTTGTAACAGCTCTAAAAATATTTTTTAAGCAAAGCAAAACACTTTTTATTCTTAAACAGGTGAACTTTTCTGGTGGAACCTTTTCTAAAAGTTATAGGCTGAGCAAGATAACCAGAACAGAAAATTTCAGTCAAATGGCTACTTATTATAAGCCACTAAAACTGTTATCCTATACATGGAAAAGCATCAAATAACTTCAGAGTACACTTTTAAAGTCACTGTGGCTTCTTAAACTCTATTCATAAACCTGTGCAGAGAAATGAGAGATCCATATCCTCTAACTAGCAAAAGATGTCATCTGCATAGGTAAACCTATATTAGGTAAACAAATCATGCTGCCAGGGTGCAGAGAAGAATGAAATTCTCTCCTAACCCCAGGCTCCTCCAATTTATATTTTGCTTGGATTACTAATACAAGAATATTTTTATAAAAAGTTAAACACAGAAAAAACACAAAAAGATCTCTGTTGCACATGTTAACAGGCAAATGTACAAAGCAGAAACTTATATCTGGGATCTTAAAATATTCTTTAATCTGCAAGAGACAGATAATATTTTAAAAAACATCCAGTATTTTTCATACTAGTCTACATAAACTACAGCTAGTAAAGAGGTATGGTTTTAAAATTTAACCTYAAGGTTCTGGTGGCAGAATGTTAACTAATCAGAACTGTACCTTTAGCAGAAAACAGAACATCTCACAGATCTCAAAAACTCCCACAAGCAGGGATGTAAAGATTAGTCTGATGAACGGATGTGCACAAACCATTCCTGAGTTCAGCCATCTGGTTTTTGAAAGCCTTTATTGTCTACAAAACACTTGTGCACAAGACAGCTCAAGACCATGTAGCCAGCAGTTATTTTCTGCAGCCCTTATATTCTGATGAACTTTATAGGGGTAATTCTCTTAAGTAGTTCTTCTCTTCCACTCCCTTTGTGGTCTCTTGTCTCTAGTCACTCTTACCTATACTGGCGATGTGCAGAAAGAAGGTGGTTGCAGAGAGAGGAATTAAAGTCTCAACACAAAAACAAAGGCTGACCTTACTGAAGAACACAGGAAGCAAGAAGGCAGCATTAGTTCTGGGAAGATTAGAAGGAATGAACAATGTAATAGTAAGTTTGCAAGATGTGTAGAGTATGGGAAGAATAGAAGAGAAAAGTGTGAGACTCAAGAGTGGAGAAAAGCCATATAAAAAGCAACGAAAGAGATAGAAGGAAAGAAACAAAAATGCAGGATTTTGAAGTGGTTTAGCCTTTTAAATTAAATTGGCTTCTGGAAGCTAAGCAATAGCAAGTTTCCAATAAATACTACTAATCCATACATAAGACAGCAGAAGATGGAATTCAGAGGGTCTGATGTGCTACACAATGGAAAAGGACAGATATTTCACATGAAGCAAAAGGAAAGTAGCTTTATTGTCTCCAAGCCCCATTAATATATAAAACTGTAATAACATTCAGGTAGAACTCTTGAGGGAGGAATAGTTTTGCAGARTGTATTTTACTTTAAGATTCTATCCATATTTGGCGGCCATATTAAACTGAAATGTGCCAAACTTTCCATATTAGAGATGAGATCCTGTTCGTTCCTTATGAAGTCCAAGATATCTGCTAAACCTCCAGGCAGATTTAAAAAAATTTATGCCACAATAAGACTGAGAACTGAATACAGAACCCACAAGCTTCAACAGAACATTCCATTATGGGGCTAACTCATTCTCCCACATTTATTATGTTTTATGGTATTAAAGGATCCTAGAATTGTTGTGTGCCTCACAGGAAGCATCTAACACAAGACAAAGAACAACAAAAAAAATTTTTTGTTTACATTCTTTTAATTTATATTTAAATAAGTAAGAGTGACTGTACTCAGCTAGTAACTAACGAAGTTAAAGAGTCTCTGAAAGTTGCTCCCATATTTTCACACCACAAATGCTAGGTGTACCAAGTGTTTCCAAAGGCTGTAATGAYCTATTTGAAAGGAACTGAAAATCACAGCCTGCTGTCAAAGCAGTGATAYTTAGAATAACAAACATTAGCAAAAATTACTATCTAGCATCAGTTTTGAAAGAAAGGGCAGACGCATAGTGACATATTGTCTCTAATGGTTTTCACTTCTGGTCACATAAAAGCAACATAAAGGTATACTAAAGGAGCTTGCTCACATGACAGACGTTCTGTGGGAAAACTAGAAACTCACTTCCAATGTACATGAATTAGTGTTACTGAAATACATTAAGACAGAATAACTTTTGTAAATAACAGTTTAGAATAACAAAGGGTAATTTCTTTCTACAACAGCTCCATATACTAACATAACTTACCAGGAGGCACAGGTGGAGGAAAGCCAGGAAACTGTGGAGGTGGAATACCAGGGGGAAGCGTTGGGATTCCCATAGGAGGGCGATTCAAATGAGGTGGAAAAGACATTCTTACAGTTGCAATCTATCAAGAAAATAGAAAAAGGAAACATTGCCCTAGTTAGTTCCCAAACATGAACTACAAAAGCAGCATAACTGATAAGCATCTGCAATGATTTTAAATATTTAAATGGACATTCAACTACAAACTGAAACTACTTTAACTCCCCTTTCCCTGGCTGAGCATTAAGTCGCAGATGTAGTAATGTCTTCTTTCACAATGAAAAAATAGCACTTCCAGCAAAGTGTTTCAGAATGAACAAAAAAACAGAACTATAACTGACCTCTCATACCAATGTTTCAGAAAGAACGTGAATTAAACTGTTTGTAGTCAACGAGTTTCTTTAAAAATAAAGCTTTTTTCCTCAGTATCTGAGAACAGAAGTAATCTTGGAGTACACTTTTCAGTAAGCCAAGTAGTTCTCTTGTACAAGAAACGATCACTCACAAAATAGATGAGGAATGAAATAACGAGGGAAGGAATTGGGATGTCCTGATGCTCAGCATTGATGGGAATTGTATTTAATAATAAAGACATTGCAGAAGTTCCCAAATTCCAGCCCAGAGACAGTTAAAAGCTTGGAGGAGGGTCCTCTGATTTATTTTTAACTTCCCAGTTCCTGCGTCTCCTATAGCTCAACTTGTCCAATAGCTGATGAGCTGAGGCTTGATATGCTAACACAGATAGTAAAGAACATTTTATAATTTGCTCATCAGATGGTTATTGTTATATACATATTACTGACCCTGTAACAGACACTAGCCAATAAGAAAAAATTAAAGTCCTCTTAACAAAACTAATGAGGCATATATTCTTTCTCCCAATATCATCTCATCAGCCTTACATGGTCAAGTCTTTAAAAAGGGTTGACCCTCTCAGTTCTAGAGACTAAATGGAGCACTACTCATGAACACTACTGCTGAAGGTAACACATAAGCTAAATCTTTTAATTTATGCTTGTGAAAACACACTTGGCATACCAGTATTTCGTCATGAGCCTATGGGTACATTTACACTGCAGTGAAGAAGCATGAGAGCAGCTTCAGACATACTGAATTATGTGCATACCAATCACAAAGATGGTATCACAGATGACAGGAGTCCAGCTAGCTATCTAAGCAAACATCTGGGTTTCTCAAAGGACTGTACAGCCTGCATTATAACCTACAGTATCATATCTTCACTGCAACTGTTTTTGAAACAGGCAATCACAAGTCAAAACCAGGGCAGAGGGCCTTGAGAACAAGAAAAAGAGTTATGATAAACAAAATTCTGATACATGAAATAGACTTCTAGACTAGAAGATACTTTTCCCAGCTTCCTGGCACCGAACACAAAAGAAACAGGAAACAAAAGCTTTGCTGGAGACAGACGTGCCTTCCAGACATGTACAAGAGCGAGCAGTTAACAAAACTCTTAAATACTAGAAGAGCTAGAATCAGTACTTTACCATGTTAATAGATACATTTAAAGGAGCTCAAAAATTGTAAGACAATCATGTAGCAAAACTTTACTCCCACATAGACTTGAAACACTGAGACATAAATACATATAGCAGGCTGGAGGGAGGGAAAGGGAAGCCCAAACATATTTGCTGGTTAATACCTTTGAGATCTAGAAAGTATTTATTCCAGAAGTATAAGAATGCATATATGACTCTATAGCATAACTCAACCAAAGACAAATCTGAACATCAGAAGAAAATGAGAGAAAATATTTTTTTAAAGAATATCAGGAAACCTACTTTCACTTTTGCTTCTTTTTAAAGACAATTACAAGATRTTCAAGGTGACTGTGTTCCTTAATTGCCCCCAAAACAGCATTCATCAACTTTCCACCAGAAAAGATAAACACTCCTGTGATACAAGGTCAAAGATGATGGAAGAAACAAGGTAGCAAATGCAAGCATTCCTCCAACAATCCAATAAAAACTTATTTGATGCAATTTTATACAACATAATAAACAGAAACACTCTGTTCTTTAGAAACAATATGCTTCAATACACACCTTCTTTCTGTCTTTCTTCAATTTTTAAACCAAATGGGCAAAGAAAAAGCTGCCAAGATGTACTGCCAAAACATTTTATTTGGAAGAACATGGTTTATATTTCTTTTCAGACTATGTGCATATCAGCTGATGTTCTTTTAGAATCTGAAGCCTGGGTGGGATACCACCTTGGTATCACTACTTTAAATCTTTTTGCAAAACAAAACAAAAAAAAACAATCGAGGGTTCTAGAAAAGGGAAAACAGATCTTATTCCTTTAAGCAGCTCCCAGTCCTTATCTACATTGCAAGCTGGAGGATAACTGGACAAAATTCAATGGAGTTTTGGGACAGAATGGTAGGGCAATAAACTATTGGGCTTGAGCTGATTCCAAATGGGCAACAGCAGTGTTACGCAACCTGAGGTCCACCAGACATTAAAAAGTGGTCTGTAAAACAAACAACAGTTTGGAAGTAGTTCTCCAGGCTGCCTGTAGGTGCAGCTGGTTCTCTTGCCATGACAAGCACTTCAACTGAGACACCATTTTGGGGTGGGTGGGAGTGTGTGTGTAGGTACCGAGAGGTAAAAAGCTCCTTCAACTAAAAAATGCTGAAAAATGCCCAGCTTAATGGATGTTTTATATATATATATATATATACACACATATACACACACACGCTGGCAAAGCTTTTTTTTTTTTTTTTTTAAACTGAGATCAAAAGCAGAAGTTTAGCACTCAAAGTAATTGTTACTCCTCAAAGGAACAAGGTAGGTAGTAAGAATAGATCAATTTTAGTCTTTCCATTTTCTAGTCAGACATATGTGAAACATACTGCTATCTGTATAGCTTCAAGAAGTCATCAGCTTGAAGCACTATATTCTTAATTTTTCCACATTTGTAAGGCTATTTTCACAACAGCTAGAAAACTGCTCTGGCACTGAAGACCATTGACACTAAAATTAAAGAAAGGCTTGGTCTTTCTTGCTGCTATGTGTAACTACTAACATGAAACTGGCAAAGATAAGAGTTTAATTCTATTTCTATTCCGTTATATTAAAAACAGAGCAGCAACAGGTACCCAGACTGAAATTGCTCACTGGAGAAGTGAGGGATATAAATCAGAGGGTGAGAAAGATGCATGCACTTCTCTGTGGCAACCAAGAGGCTGTAAGGAAGGAAAATGAGTAGAACAACTTTTCTGTCAGCACTTAGAGAAGATACAAGAAAAGTACATACTCTTCCAGCAGTCAGAGATGCCAGAGCATCACAAATTTATAAGCAACTATAAACTAAGGGTTAAGTACGGAAAGTTAACAGATGCTAAGCTGGGTCCAGGGAGAATACCCTTGCAGAGATCTCAGAAACCCTATTCTGAACTTCTGTGGACTGTCCTACCACTCTGCTAGTACAGTGCTCAGTCTCCAACACATTTATTGTGGTCTCAGTATTGCATGTGGTGATCTTCAAATTTCCCCCAAAAATTCAAGTGAGCAGGCAAGCAACTAAACAGTCCTGAGATGTTTAAAAAAAAMTCATTTGACTTATCAAAGTATTATCTCAAGCAAAGTTAAATGTAAGATGCAGCTATCAAAAATACTGCTTAAATAGCAGCACTTTAAAGGATAGATTAGTTTTTGTGAATCTTTACAGTAGTTAGAAAGATACAACCGTAAGAAAAACGGTCAGCATCTAGCGTAACACTATTCCAAACACTGCAATAATATGACATCTATACTACTCAAAATGATGGATTTATGTCAGGATTCTGACTCAAAGCACAGGCAATTTAGGCTATGTTTACATCAGCAAGCAGGGAAGCACAATAGGAGCAGGTCTTTTGAGCAAAACGGATGGAGCCGAGACCCCAGTGTCCACACTACATGTTTTGGGGAAGTTTTTATTTCAGACTTGCTCTAGTCTGCTCCAGTGGACTGACTGCCCATTAACAGTGTAAGAGCACATTTTTCAGTATATTTTCATCTGAAAGGAATCCAGTTCATCCATTGTAATAGTGCAAACCAATGTGAATAAAAGCTGGCTAAGTGGGGCTGACTGGGAGACTTGTTTCAAAAGTATGCTCCTGATCTGAGCTAACACACTACTGTAGGTGCACACTTTACTACCCTTGGGCAGCTTTTCTAAGCTGCAGATTAACAATGCCTCAGATGGCAAAATATCTAAGCTTACTCTAAGCAGAACCAGCTCAAATCCAACTTGAGTTATTAGCTAAGGCAAGTACGACACAAAAGCAACTATAGTAGTCCAGGTTCAACTTGGGCCCAAAAGGAGTTCAGTTGCTATTATACACTGCTTTTCTGAGTTAATAACCCCCCTGGTGGAACTAAGCTGCATGCAGAGCCAGCTGCACCAATCTTATAAAACTTGGGAGAATAGAGAAATACCCATATGGCTCTAAAGTTAGGTAAGGTCCACTGAGACTTATTAATTCTGACTCAGTGCTATCCCTACTGGACCTGAGCTCTGAATACTAAAACGCATGCTAACTCTGACGCAGAACCACGCAAGCTCACAGGGCTAGCCCAAGGGCAGGCTGGACTGAAGTGTGTGAGACTGCACAGAATTCAAAGTATATGAAATGATGGTTACAGTCATTCAGACATTGCTATCCCATGCTTCTGTACTATCTCGGGCCCCCAAAAGACCCAATAAGTGACCATATGAGAAGCTTTAACAGTGCAGTAGGGCCAGTACATGTAATAATAAAAAAAAGTTATAATAGTCTTTTAATCTATTTTTGATTTGCTTTTTTTTTTTTTAATAAAGTGACAGAGATACATGTCATAAACAGAATATAAGTTTATTAGTTAAATATCACTGGTAACTAACGTATTTTAAATTGGCAATTGTACCACCTACTCACAGCAGCCATCTTACTTCTACCAGTGTCACATGATTAAACTAATTAGTATCTATAACTTTCTGTAAGCTGTAACTTTTTTTTTAAACAGAACCTGCAAAACATTTTGTAACCATTTTCAGAACAGTTATGTCCATATGAAACAGGCAGTTACAATACTTACTGTTGAGCTATAGTTATACCAAACAAGGTTGAAGTTAACCATAGTAATCTTGCAACCATAAATGAGCTTGATGTGTTTTAAAAATAAATACACAATGCGTCAAAACAGCAGTGACATCATGGCTAATCTAGTTTAAGTCTGATTTTAACTTACCTTCAACATTTTTCCAATTCAATCCTTCAGCATGGCAAAAATCTCTACACTTATTCTAGAATAAGTTTGCAAAATAGATACAGCTAGTTCTTTAAATAAGGGAACAGTAAGTGTAAACCATTTTTGAATCTTTTATTAACTGACTAAAATCCAGCTTTGACTATAATCCTAACGTCTGGATTACTACAAGAGTCCATAACAAAATTTGGAATCCGTGACTATTTTAGGTCTATAACACTACGCAATATAATATTACACTGGTTAAAGAAATGTTATACCAGCATATTTGATTTGAATGCCTATGTTGCACTGAAGTGTCCACAGAAAAGCTCTCATAAATAAAAATGTTTTAATGCTTTTTGAGAATAAGGCTAATTTCTATTATGAATCTTATAAGTTTTTGGTATTTGGTTCTAATGTCTATATCTATGCAGCATCACAGAGTGAACAATAATTCCTTTTAAGGTATGCCAAAGTATTTTATACGTTTTGCACCACATCAAAGTGTTCAGCTGAGCACCAAAAACATTTTGAGAAACAACTGGAGAAAGTGTATGTGATAAATAAACCTTTTAGTGCTATTATGCAGGCTTTTATGTCACTCTATACAAGGTCTATGGATTTTTAAGCCATTCAAGCCATATAAAATAACCAAACCTACAGTTTGTCACCAGAGATACTCCTTGTATTATTGACATAAACAAATGACACTTCTCACAGAAGAAAACAGCACCCTAAGGAAAACTCTTTTTTTTTTTTTATTTCAAGCCAGCTGATCCTCTCAGAGAAGAATATCCAACACCTTCTCATACAGCTCCACAGCTTTCTCTAAATTTGCCTGCAAGCTACACAAGGCATCACTGTCAAACACAAAAGCCACATACCAAGATAAAATAGATATACAAATTTTAAATACACCTATTTCCAACCAAACAAAATTAGTATTTGCTTACACTTGTCAGAGATGATCTAGAAGTGTTCGCTAACTGCCATCAAGTAAGTTGCATCCCCAACCATTATTTTGTAGTGTCTAAAAACACAATGTGCTTACTRAAACCATCAGATGTGTCCTTCTGAAAATGCCTTATGTGGGGCTCTGCCAAACATGACACCAAAACATTAAGAACTTCAGTTTTGCTCCTAATTCTGTGCCCATGTAAAGTGCTAGTTGAAATGACTCTCCACCCTAACCTTGCTGCTCATTCATTCTTCTTGAAACACAAACACAGCTATGGCATCGCAACACTTGCATGAATGGGCACTCGAGAGAAGCAGACAAATGTGAAGGGCTAAGACAACTCCCTCATAATAAACTAAGAAACTGGTCTGTGCTTGCTTCTTTAAGTCTGTTTTAGATTGCCTTCTGTAAACACAGATACAGTGTACTGGTAACAATTCTTTCCTGACCCACAAAATAACTAAAAATTYGGGCATATGCATTTTGATCAGAATAGAGGGAAGACTATTCAATTCTAAGATTTCATCTCCTGCAAGTCCTGCTATCAAAAAAAAAAAAAAAAGAGTTGTGTTCAGGATATTTATTGATGCATMTTTCAACAAAAACCCTTCTCCTTCAGGCAGACTTTTCTACTGTGGAACGCATCATGAGAAAAACATGTTAATGTATACAACACAACTGTAACAGACAGGGATGAATCACTCTGATTGTTTAAGAACAAGCTGCTAACACATGTTTTAAGAGAGCTACGGCGGCCCAGATTGAGGACATCGTGATACCACCGAAGAACATTTCCTCACCTGATCCGTCTCGCCGGCACCAAGGAGCCGGAGCCCCCCAGCCCCCAGAGGCGGCCAGCCCCGGGCCCTGGGGCAGTTTCAGGCGCCGGCAGAGTCTCAGCTGCGGGCGCCCCCCCCGCGCCGCCGCGGCCCGCGCCGGGG
>NW_020450747.1:235218-240215 GCF_003343035.1 Apteryx rowi
CCCTCCCTGCCCCCCCCTTCTCTCGCAGCCCTCCGCCGCTCACCCTCCTTCACTGGGGGGTAGGAGCCGCGTCCGGAGCGCCGCCTCGGCCCCTCCTACACGCGCAGGCCGGGGATGGGGCTGGGGAGCGGGGGCGCCGCCGTCTCTCGCCGCGCTGGGAGGCCTCGGGGCACCGCTAGGCCGCGAACACACCGCGCCGAGCCAGAGCCGCCGCGCTGCGCTGGGGTCATGTGAACCACCCCTTCCGTCAGCGGCCCGACCTGCCCCGCGCCGCGCGACCATAGAGCCRCGCGGGCCAGAGCGCCCTCTCGCTCCTCTCCCAGACATAACGCGCCCAACCATAGAGCGCCATGGCTAGAAGGGCCGAGGAAGAGAAAGAAGGCGTTTGGCCCACCGCCATGTTTGCTGGGGGCCGGCGCTGCGGTTCCGCGGCCGGCCCCATGCTGCGCCATCTTGAGGTCGAGCGCTGCTGCCCGGGGCTTCCTGGCRCCGCCGGCTGCGGGCCCCGGGGGGGGGACGGCTGTGGCCGCGCCGGCCCTCCCCGGCCGCCGCTGGGCCGCTCCCCGGCTGCCGCGCTCGGCCGCGGCTGCCTCCGCGGGACACGGCCGGGCGGGAAGCCTCGCTGCTCCCATCGCTTGTAAAAGGCTGCTAAGGAGGAGGGAACACGTGTTTTAACTGTCTTACGGTTTACCAAATTGCCAAATGGCCTAGAAAGCTAATAAGCAATCCTGTTGTCAGTAGATGTGTATTTGCCATGTGGAAGGCTGCATCCCGACTGAAAAATCTGTAAGCATTTATGGATCAAAAAGAGTAAACAATGCCTCTCCAAGGCAGGCGAACCCTCAACAAAAAGACATCTTTGTACTCTGTATTGGTCTTAGCAGTGGTCTACTAATGGTAGTTTCCCTGCCCTACTTCCAGCAGCTAGACTGCATCAAAAGACACTTCAGAATGTGCGAGTCCCCCCAACACTACTTACAAGAGAGTAATTGCTCTATTTACCACAACGATGGCAAGCAATTGCAAGTGGAAAGAGGAAGTGATTGTGAATGGAATGAAGATAGTCTTGCAGACCATTACCAAGCAGAGCACAACACGAATATGCGTCAACAAAGCTGCTMAAAACATTTTGGATTGGCTAGGGAAAAATGCTTATTATTTCTATATTACATTTTCCATTGTTTATGGATGCTGTATTAAAGAAAAACACTCAAAGATCAAACCTAATGACAAACAATCCTCTCCACAGGTACCACCCACTACCTGTAATAGCAAGAAAAACATTCAAAGCTGACACTGTTGACTACTTGAATATGAAGCAGACAGAGTTCACAAAATGGACTTTTTATCTGCTACTGAACAGTCAAAAAGCGAGTTGAAACTAAGGTCCTGTTCATCACCTTGCTTTGCAAGATGTTTATGTGCAAGGTTAAAAATTTTAGTAGTAGTAGATATAGGAAATATTTCAAGACTGAAAGCAATTTCTTCCTCTTCTAGAAACAGCATCTTTGTTTCCCATTAATTACAACTCATTCCATACAGCTTCTACTATTAATCTTTCAAACAATTCATAAATATTTATACCTATTTAGGTAAATATAGTTCTCATTTTGCAGTTTGGAGGAAAACCAAGGAAAGTGGAAAGGATGGACAAAGAATCTTCCAAGCTTTATGTTTCTATGCTATTGTCTGAAATTGAAGTTATTATCTACTTGAAAAAGAAATGTAAAATCCAATCTCACTTGTAATCCTTTAACAAGCCTTTTTATTTACGGGTAAAATCACAAAGGTTTCCTTGACCTAGATGTTCATCTTTTTTATTTAGCCAAAGAAATAAACCATTTTGCATTTACTCTCCTTATACAAATCATACACTTTAGTCTTCAGTACCCYTTCTAACCAAGGAAGAAACTGTATCACAAGAATCCAGTAAAAACTGTTACTTTCACATCTCTGCTCTGCTATTCAATTTTAGAATTATCTATCCCTAAACCTATCAATTTGTTATATTTTTACTCTTCAGTTGTGAAACTGAGATCCCACTTTCCAGATACTGATCACAGTTCACTTTATTCAGTTACTAGCTGTAGGCTTCAGAGTTTGATGCTGAAGCCGATCAAGAGTCCAGTACACGGCCTTTAAAAAAGGCTGAAAATGAGAACAGGCACTTAGCATGTTTGCAGACTGTTTTGCATTTCAACTGTGATAAACCGTTCCAAACATGCTAGGCAGCATCTCAGGGTGCAAACTTCAGATTGTTTCTATGCAGCATAACATTTTAAATGCTTTATGACAGAAACAGAACTCTAGTCCACAGCTCCAAAATAACTGAGTAAAAAGTATCCACTACAGGATGAAGTAGGAGTACAGTCTTTTAAAACTGTCACCAATCATCAGGATCCTGGATACATACCGCCTACCTGCGCTATCCAATGTGGGTTTCTCTCTCCCTGGCACATCCTATGTTACTGCTGTTGAAATCAACAAAAATCATGTACAAGAAGCAGCTGGAAGTAATTTTTGTCTTAAAATCAAATTGATGATTTTTAACAGAGCATATGAATTTAAAAGCCAGGGAGATTAAATCTACATTTAAATCCTGTAAGTATACAGGTTGTAAACAAGGAAATTCATAGGAAGGGGGTGGGAAAAAAAAACCTGAACAAATCTGTTTTCTGCAGCATTTTGGAACATATTGTGAAAATAGTCAAGGGGTAAATGAGGGGAATACATAAATCTTCACAGGAGGATCCACATTTGTTCACTTCTCAAATCTACTAGAGGAGGGAATATAGGAGAGTTGCTGCTCTGAGATGTGAGGGTGAAGGACCTTTTCAAGAGGACACTTGACTGCTCCATTTCACTGGCATATATTTAAAGGATGGCCTAAAACCTAACTGTGACAGGAAAACACAACTTGGACCCAAGCACAGAGACACTACATATACCTTCTGTTCCCAGGAGGACCAGTGCTGCACTTTATCTTTCTAAGAGAGAGGCAGAAAACAGTGGGGGCAGAAAGTTTAAGCTTTATCCAGAAAGAAATAAAAAGTATATTGTTGTGCTAGTTATAAGATATAATATTTTAAATAAAAGTAGCTTTTAAGCGTACTTTTGTTAATAATACCACAAAATGAATAATTCCATTTTGTGTTATCTTCTCCATACTTTTTTTTGTCTCTCCTTCTATCACGTTACCAATCTAAATACAGCCACTTAGAGGAAGATCTCTTARAAGCCAAACTCATTGATTTGATTCCTTTTATATCTCACAAGGCTATTCATTGGCTTCCTATGAATAGCCTTGTAAGATTTAAAAGTTTCTACCTCCTATGTATGGAATAYATGCACTATACAGAAGTTATTTGCTCTGAAGACATTTGACTCAGGAAAGGTTTATAGATGTTCATTTGATCAATCTTTTTGATTAAACTTTTCTGCAAAAAAAAAGAATTAAAATGCCTTATCATAATAGTATGAAACAGAATAGGGAAGAAAATCACTTTCCACCCTTCAGTCATTCATCATCATTAAACTGCATAGAAGAGAAATGGATGAACCATATATATGCCTAGATACACAAACATATGTCAACATGTATCACATTTAGATTTCACTCCAACTGCATGTAGATCTGTATCACACCATGCCTAACCTAGTTAAAACACATTTTCCCTCCTCAGTACAGGCAAAATGTCTGTTCTGCAACACAGAATCTAGTAGAATCAAAAGTACTTCAGCCATACACTTGAATTCAGGCACGGCCTTGGGCACACATAGTTTTAGAAACTTAGCTGATGCCTCATTTCTGTGGTAATCAGGCCTGCTAATACAGCTTTCTGAAGTGATGATACTTCACCTTACAAAAGGTAAGTTAGGTATCATTGCAATCTATATGGATATCCAATTATGTAATTTGGTCTGCTCTTGAAATTATTTGTATAGAACCAAACCAAGAGGACCAAATCACACAGCACTTTAAAGCTACCTTTCTATGGATATCAATGTGTAAACTTCACTGAAGTGAAACAGCACATCTTCCTGCAATTAGGTGATGATTACTGTTTGAGTCTACCATCCAGCCAAAAACTCCAGGTATTTTAGAAGATAAACTGCTGGTTTTACTACTACAAAAATATTTTTGTATATTATATAAATCATATCCTGCTTCCTTAAATACATATGCAATTAAAAATGACTTGTCCTTCTGTAGTAGCACCCTACCATTACCAAAGTGAGCCAAAAGCTCACTGCAGTCATTCCTGGTTCAGATTATTTTCTCTTTTTGTGAATTCTTGGATTGTCTCTGCGTGCTTCCCCCCTCCCCAAACAGTCCACAACCACCACCTTCCCCCTCCACAGTTCCAGTTTCTGACTGAACAACCATCTGCTATTCTTTAGCAGTCACCTGTTTCAGATCTGTGGTCCCTTTCCACTAAATGAACAGCGGCAGTTCCCACATTAGCGGTAACTACCTCTACAAAAAAGAAAAAAGGGAGATATTATAATGAATAGCAGCACTCCTTGTCAGGGCTTCTTTTAAGTGACCGACTAGTCCATGCAAGTTTAGCGCCCAGCATACCCTCAGAGGGACAACACAACCTCCTTATTTGCAAGACCTCAACACCTGGAAATAACAGTGGACAATGAACTACAGATTGCGCTCCAATATAAATTGGAAAAGAGAGATTCACTATGAATTTCATCCCTCAGAGACCAGCTGGGGGATGCTTCCTCTCCTCTGGGACTCCTGAGAAGGGCAGCCTGCAGGCCTGCCTGCCAGCCCCAGTCAGGGGGCCTGCCGGGCTCCCAGCACCGCCGAGAACCCGCCAGCCTCGGGGCAGCGGGCAAAAACAAAACAAAGCAAACAAGAAAAAAAACAGGGGACAGCAAAGGACCCGGAACCACCGCCTCCTCCTCCTCCTCCTCCTCCTCCTCCGAGACTAGCCCCCACACCAGAGCGCTGGCGCTGCCCTTCAGGAAGTAGGCTCCCCCCC
>NW_020450747.1:240610-292763 GCF_003343035.1 Apteryx rowi
CAAGGGGCGCGGAGGGAGGGCGGCGGGGCGCGGGTCCTGCCCTGCCGGGCGCCTCGCTTGCATGGTTGGGGCGCGCCGCCAGGGCCCCGGGGGAGGAGAAGCGGGGCGGCCCCCCTCCCCGGCAGCGCAGGGGAGGAGGAGGAGGAAGAGGCGGCCGGGACCCGACTCCTTAGTCACCGGGTGCCGGCGGGAGGAAGGGGAAGAAAGGTGGCCGCCGGGCTGTAAACAATAGCCCGGCTCGCGGCGCCCCGTTTGGGGCCGCCTTTGTTCGGCGGCGCGGCGCGTTCCGGCGCCGGCGCGGCTCCCCGCCCGCTCCCGCCACTCGGTGGGGGGAACCCGGCGCTTCCCCCCTGTCTGCCCAGCTGCTGCCCGGGATAACGAGGAGCCGTGCTCGCCTTAGCCCGAGGTAGGTGCACGGCGCGCAGGCAAGCCCCGGCTGGTAGCGGCGTTATGTAACTAGCGCTGAATTGCTGAGAAAGTACCTGCCCGTCATGTTTGTTTGGTCCGTGGTATCGGGAATGACCGAGCCACAAGTGTAAGCGGTGCCTGGGGGCAGCGGACGCGCCCGGCTGCCTGCCCGGCGCTAGCAGCTCGGAATAAGTGATCGCTCCCGGCAGGGTGTGCACAACAAACCGGGAAGATGGCTTATCCTGCAAGGAGACCCCCTCAGGGTCAGCCGAAATGACAGTAGCTCTGTGGCTTGTGTGCTTAAAAGGGGAGAGGTGAAAGGACCGTGGGCTGACGTGGGGAAGACAGGGCGCAGGGCCCCTGCACGGCTGCGAGGGAGCGTGTCGAGACAAAGACTGCTCGGTGTGCAGCGTACTTGGAGCAGTCACTTGTTTCGGAGGCCTATTTTGGCAACTTGTATCTGACAGAAAAATCTATCTTATGTCAGTGTGGCTGTGGTAATGGTTGGTGTTCAGCATTACTAGGAGGAGTATACGAAGATATCTAATTTTGTTTATCTGGCAAAGTACATCAGGAAAGTCCCTGCAAATAAATACTGTGAACTCTGAAGGAGGAGCTTAGCTGTGGATTGAAAGCAGAGAATTTTCTAGTATTGACACAATCCTGTGTGTGTACATGTATATGCACTTGTGCATTTCTGATGTCTTTTTTTTTTTCCTGTATTACCAATTAATCTCCTGCCACTCTCTGCTTTAGAGAAATATTTGGACCAATTTGCTGAAGTACACCAGACTGATCTTTTTTTTTTTTTTTTTTCCCGCATCACTGAAAATACATTATCTAGCTAAGCAGAAAAAGAATGTTTGCCAGCATTTGGGTATATCAGTAAATGAAACCAGCCACATTGTTTAAGTTTATTTTGGAGTAAGGAAACTTCATCTGCACTTAACATGAGACTCTTTCTGGGTGGCCAGTCAGTGTATGAATCTTACGGAAACATTTATTAATTCTTTAAAATTAAGTAGTGACAAAATTCCTGCTGTATTTCTTTCCCCCTGTGAAAATATTAAATTTTCAACTGATTTGTACACATATCATTGTTCGAAACACAAACAGGAAGGAAAAACACTAAAGAAATCTGAAGATGAGCGCCCACACGCAAACTGCAGAGAAAGGACAGAACACGACACTCCTGTGCCAGGAAAGCTATGTTTGCAGTGGGACAGATGAAGCAATCTTTGAGTGTGACGAATGTGGGAGCCTACAGTGTCAGCGGTGCGAAGAAGAGCTGCATCAGCAGGAGAGGTTACGGAACCATGAACGGACCCGTATAAGACCTGGCCATGTCCCTTACTGTGACTCCTGCAAAGGTGCCAATGGGAACATAATGCACACCAGTATGACAGGATCTAGGCAGAGAGCAGCAGTGAGGTGCCAGGTGTGCAAAATAAACCTTTGTGTGGAGTGTCAGAAGAGAACGCATGCTGGGGGGAACAAAAGGAAGCACCCTATCACTGTGTACCATGCTGGCAAAGCCCAAGAGCAGGAGGAGGAGGAGGGAATGGACGAAGAGACCAGGAGGAGGAAAATGACAGAGAAAGTTGTCAGTTTCCTCTTGGTGGATGAAACTGAGGAGATTCAGGTAAGAACTACTGTGGTTTATTTGAATGGGCAAGATTCCGTAGTTTCTATGTTAATCACACCTCATGATAGTCTGTTAGACTAAACTAATAGTGTAACAGACAGCAACAGTAACAAATTGAGGCTAGTCTATTCGTGGCACTGAATGAATATCTTAGGCCAAAAAGACCCAAGTGCTTGGGAATGGCCTTGCTCATGAGATCATCAAAAGGTCAAAACCTTATGGGTGGCAAGAGCCTCCTCTAAGAAGCTTGGTAAGTGGAGCTGGTGAAAGAATTGACTGTACTGAGACACACGCAACCAAGATAAGTGCTCTCTGTGTAGGATGCTGATCATTCCTGAACAAAATTGAACTGACAGGATTGCAGTAGATATCCTGCAAATGGGAGTACTGGCAGCCAGTCTCCTCCYGTATGACTAGGACTAGGCACTGTACCAAGCAGTACTACAGCCCCTTGTTTCTCTCCTTTAGCACCAATAAATCTATCTGATTTTTGGGAATTGGATAAAGTAGAAATAACTGTCCTATAAAGAGTCTTGATGTGTGCCATCCAAGTCCTACAGACACCATGGTTAAGCTATATTGCTGGTCACAGGTATTATTCCAAGTTAGCCTTTTGTTGAAAGAGGGGGAGACTGGCCATCAATTTGGGGTAGGCCTGCCAGTAATAATGATATAATTACTTCTAATTACTCACTGACCAGAAACAGCTGCTTAGGAGAAATTATTTTTCAGAGGCTAGTGTGCAGTACTTGCAGTTACTTAACTCTTCTGGTGGGCTTTACGCTTGGTAAGCATAAGCTTGTTACAAAAGGTAAAGTATCCCTGTTCTTATCCATGAGAAAAACAGAAATGTAAAAATGCAATGTATGGAAGTCACAGAGCAGGTTAGTTATAAAATTAAAGATTCAACCTCATCTTCTGACTTCCAGTTTGCATCCTACATATTAAACCTCATCCAGCAGACACTGAAAGAAAATGTGTGGTCACTTGGAGACTTGGTGTCTGGTTGCTCTAATTTAACATGTTCGTGCTACCAGTGGTAAGAGAATTGTGATGATATCCTCATTGTTGGTAGGTTAGTCATTTGCATCCATTGCAGTAACAGCCAATTTGTCTGTCTTGCCAATGCTATAGAAAAGATAGAAGATCTTTGGGTCTCATTTTGGTCAGTTCAGGTATGCTGACTGATAAATTCTCATGGCTTTTGGAGGGGGATGGGAGGAAAGGATGATAGTCCTTAGGATGCACTGACACAGGAAACACACCATCCACCTATAGGACACCAGTGACTAAACTGAGTAAGTGACTGAGTTTTGGGTTTAGTAGCAGTCCTAAATTTGTCTAATCTCAAGCGTACACGTTTCCTCATAATATGTGGAAGGTGCAACTCTACGCTTAAGTTGCAGGCTTTTCAATAATCTTTATCTGGCCACTAGAGCAAGTTCTGAAATGCCTTAGCACAGGGCTATCCTACAAAGCTGCTCGCAAACTGTGGTTTCCTGTGGTTGTGCTGTTGTAAGTTACCTTTATACTCATGAATCTGTAATCCTTATTGAGGCAGACTTCTGGTTGCTCTTGCAGGCAAGTGCTTTACTATTTAAATGTCATGGGCAATGAAGCCAACCTCCTTATGGGGACAGCAACTGCCCTTTATTGGATCATAACAATTTGATCAGAACAGGGTTGAAAAAGCTCTCTGAAAATGATTTTGCTTCTTATCAAGATGCTGAACCAGAGTTCCTCCATCTGGAGCGATCTTCTCTTCCTCATAGCTGAATACTTATGTGACATCTCACAACCAGTCTCAGAGCAGTTTGAAAGTTTTCAGTCAAAATATTTTCTGGCGGCTGGAACTTGAAGAGTGCTTGCTATTTTAGTGATGTTTCTGTTAGTGAGTATGAGGACCTTTATTTAGAAAGGGTTGTCAGTTGACTAGCTCTGTAGACATCTATAGCATCTTTTGCTTTTGATAATGTTGAACAGCCAATATAGCTGTAGGAAAGTGATCTTAAGTCTTTTCTTTCGTACTTACCATTAGCAAGATGATTGCTGATTACTTGGGGAGAAATCTTTGGGATGTTCTTTATTTAAACAAACATTTTCTTCAAGATGCCGGAACTGTAATAACCTGAAATGTGGAGACTGTGTTGTGTGTTTTCTTGTTTTTTGTTGTTGTTTTTAAACCTTCTTTAACCATCTGTTTTTCATCTTTGAAACATGAAGATTGTTGCATTAATTAGGAAATGAGAGGGAACTGCTGATCTGCTAACAGTGACAGATTCTGCCATAGCAATGATAAATGCTATTCCTACAAAATTAGACAGAACAAGTTAAACTGCTGAGCAAACATGAAACTTGGTGCTGGATGGAGGTACTTGCTGATATGTACAGGTTTACTATCCTCTACTTGAAAGTAATTCAGTGAGGCAAGAATTCAAGGCAAAGAGATTTCAATTTGCTTTTCCTTTGGAAGTTGGAGTTGTTAAGCACAAGTGGGTATCTCCCATCTCATTGTTCCTGCTGGTTTCTAGAAGCTGGTAGTTCTGAAACTCAAGGGCGTGTTTATAGTGTGGAAGCAATGACTGAGCTAGCTCTAGATCCAGAAGCAGTATAGCTTCATCTGTGAGGAGCTGTGTCAGCAAAGTAGTTTAGCTGAGAGGCAGAGATTCTTAGCTGGGGCTCAGCATTGCACTGATACAGCTATGATAATTCTGAGATCTGCATAATTGTCTTTGTGCCATGTTGCACAGATGTGCTGGCCTGCTCAGAGCTAGCTTGGAGCTTTTTGTGCTTTGCAAACATGTCCTCAGCTTTCTGAGCTTATGGTTTTCTTGTGCTTATTTCAAATCCACTTAGAGTCAGGAAAGGTCCCATTTTAAAGAACCACTTGTAAAACAGTTGTTTACAGAGGACTGACAGTAACTTAAGTTTGTCCTTGTGAAATGCAGGGCTCTCTGTGATGTTCATCGCAGTAACGCTGTATCTGAGCATTTCAAAAAAAGGTTGGTTATTTTGTGTTAAGAAGATGTTGTGACAAGTTAAATCCAAGGTCACACTGCATATCTATGGAAGAACCAGAGTCAGAGGTTGTTCCTCACAGAGTCTGACCTCTCCTGTTACACACAACATATAGCATGACTGTTGGTGACTCTTGTGACTCAGTCCCCAGCCATCTTGACTTATATCACATTTTCCTTTCTACCTTTCAGGACTTATGTCCCCCATGAGACCTTGCTGAATTCTTCTGTGAGAAAACAAATCTTCTCCCTGTTTTACAAACTGACATCACCAGCAGTTTGGACCCCATTCTACATCTTTTTTCTCAGGCTATATTACATTTTYGCAGTTTCTCTTTACATGACATTAAATTCATGGCCTTATCTATCACATATCTAAAGCTGAGACTTCAGTTAAATAGTTCTTGATAACTGCAGCATCTCTTTGTTAATTGCCTTTGACATATTCCATCTTCCTTGCTTAGAATGAAATTGTGACTATTATTTCCTGAGCCAATTGCTTTGATTTTGTTGCTGCTTTCTTTACATCTTCTACATCTTGTCTTTGTCATGTTAGAATCAAGCTGGGTGTTGTCTTTTTTTCCATGTGTAAATCCCCCAGCTGCATCTCCTAATCTGCTCTGTCAAGATGTCAGCTTTTCTTTCCTATCTTTAACATGTTGAATTTTCAAAAAAGCACCTTTGTAATATCTCTGGTGCTGCCCTTCCACATGGGAGGCACTTCACATAGGAACTTACAGAATTAATTCATGGATCTCATTTAAAACTCCCCTTTACTCTGAGATCTATTTAAAAATACAGCAAAATACAGCAAAAAAACCCCCAACAAAACTGGACTGAGGCTAGAGTTGTTTTTAGTCCTGATACTGTCTCACTGTCTTTTGAACTTTTCCACTGGTCTGTATCTGTATATACCTCTTCCTTGTACTTACATTAATGCAGTCTCTGGAACAGGAACCATTTTTGTTTGGTTTTCACAATACACCTTCACAATAGAGATCTTTACCATAAAGCAGAGAGTTATGTATCAGTTGTATAGTCAGTTCTGTTTACTACTGCTTCTGAGATAGGAGAGAGGACATGCTTAACAAGGCGTAACAACAAGTTTGATRTTTTTATCTTAGGGAGCAGATGTTGAGAGTTCTTACCACAGGATCTGAACTTGGTTGTAGTCTCACCAGTGGCTTCTATGATAACGCTTTGTCCAAAGCTATAGTTAAGGAGACTCGGCATATGTAATCTATAAAAGTAGAGAAAGTCTTTCCTTGAATCCAGCAGATAGGGGACATGCTTGATCATTATTAGTTTGCCTTAAAGAGTTCACTGATCTTTGACCAGAAACTAGCTCTGTCATAAGAAATTACCCAATCTCTGTTTAGAGAGTTTCAAGGTACTGATAAAAGGTACTGACTTAGTAGCCAGCCTTACTAAGGAGGCAGGAAGAAAAAGGTTGTTTTGCAGCTAGTCACTGTATAAAAATAATACCCCCAGCAGTAGAATTGTATATGGGAGAAAGGAGCATCCGTTCATTTCTAGGTCTCCCCTGAGGTACCCACAGTGAGCAGTCTTTTTTTCAATTAGCACTTTTTCCCCCTGATAGATTAGACATCTCCATCTCCTAAATCCGGCCCTGTTCCTTGAGTTCTTTATATTTCTTCTAGCAGGGTTAGACACCTAAAGGATTAAGCGCTTTGCCTCAGAGAATACTGAGCAGGATCTCTGTAATGCTTTGCAGTCAGTTTAGATGACAGGTATGTTGCCCTTATTTAAATACTGGCCATCTTATACAATCATTAAATAATCAGCCTCTAACAGTGTAACAGTCCATGTGCCCTCCTCTGTCCCCTCTTGTTAAAAAGTTACACGTACAGAGTGACAGGTCTTTAGGAGTGTCAGCTGCTTTGCTTGTAGGTGCTCCTACTATAAACCTGCTGAAAGTGCTGTGGCTTTTCCTTATTACATACTGACTTGAGCCTGGGCAAAGTCTAGTGATGAGAGAATGGAGAGTCACTGAGAATATTTCATTCTAGTGAAGGATTCCATGTCAGTCAAAACAAGCTAACAAATGTCTTCTCTCCTAAGAGAAGTTTGCAATCTCTTAAGGTTTATTGCCTGCCTCTGTAGTAGAAAAGCATTTCTCTAGCACATATTAATGCCTGCTAGTTCCTATTACACTCTTGCTTAATTTGATGTTGGGGAACGTTTTTGTACTTTCATGGTAGCACTGTCAGCTGTAAGTTTCTTGTGATTTTATCCATATCCTATTGTCTGAAGGATCACAGCTGGTATTTTTGCCGTGGACCTAAAGGAGGAAGAAGAAATGTAGAAGGATCTAAGTTTTTTCAGGTCACTGTGATCTGGCAGATCAGAATTTGTAATTTCTCTGTCCCTCATATCTGTTGCTGTACTACTGATGAGTCTTCCTCCTTATGCTTCAGGGAGGTTTTCCTGCCAAAGTATTTTTGGGAGTTTGCTGTCCTGCACTCCAGGAATTTTTCTCTTCTCGCTATGTTATTTTTTTGAGTATTCCTCCCCATCTTAGGCTGCTACCAGTTTGCAGTTTCCTCTCCTACCCTTCAGTGCACTGTTTTTCTGTCCTCAAAATAAAGTAGTAGGAAAACTACTTTACAGTTGCTGCTCTTTCTTCCACTGGACAGATACCAATATTTTGAAGAGTATTTTTAGAAGACAGAAGAGGCGCCATCAATTCAACAAATGCACAAGTCTTTTCATGGTCCCAGGCTGACTGCTAGCTAATTTTAACATAGGCATTAACAAATATTGCTTCATTTTTACTACAGTCAAAGGGTGAGACCCCCTGTATTATATTGTTGGTTGGGGGAGAGAAAAGAAGAAAGAAGGAGAAAGAGATGTCCAAACTACTTGGAAAGACAGGAAAGAGCAGCTGGCACAGGGAGAATGTGCCTTTGAGAGATACAGTGCAGCACCTCACCTTCACGTGGACACCAAGCATCAGGTACACCAGTGGCCAAGTTGACCAGCTGGATTTTGCACACAGGGTCTCAGTGGCAGTACCAATGCTGCAATGCTACATGGTCAATGCTAGCTTGTTTCAGGAGCACGAGGTGGGCAGAGCAAGTAAGACTCAAAACAGCTACCCCCTCCCCCCTTTCTTTTTCCTGGTATTGCTCTTCCACCTTCTTCATCGTGTAGCTCTCCTGGGCTGTAATTAAAATCCCTTGCCTGCTTTCTGTCTTATTTGTCCACATGCTGAAATGAGTATAGTTGTGGAAGAAGAGCAAGTCACAGGTGAGAGAAGCCAATAGCAAGCCACTCTGGAACTATCTGCTGCTTCATTCTGGGAATTTAACTAAATAGGGCTGGGGGGACTTCTAGTGTTTCCTCTGCTGTGCCCCTCTCTGCACTTATCTGGTGAGCCCTCTTGGGCTCCTGGGTGATGCCATCAGGAGGAGAATGCTTGGGGTGCATCCAAGAAGGAAAAGGGATTTGGCAGTCTGCTCTTCTCCAGCCCCTCTGGCCTTTCCAGCTCCTGCACTTCTCACTTCTGCAGGGGTGACTGAGAGGCAGGTATTGCTGCAGGTACTGCTTTTATTTTCATACCTGGATTTTTTACCTGGATTGTTAAGGCCTGCCTTCATCCTGATCCTAAAGCTAGAACTTTCAGATTCCCGTGGCTTGTCCCTCAGAACATCCTACAACTGGAAAATAACTGTCTTAATTATTTTCTAGGAAGAGCACGATCATAATACAGGTAAGTTTGTAAATGTAACCCTTTTAATAGGGGCAGTGGCAAAAGGTGGTGTATGCACAGATAATGTAATTACCCTTAGTACTGAGGAAAGCTAATAGTTACAGCACTGACTCTCCCACTGACTTGCTGTCTTCTGGCCAAATCTCTTCACCTGACTGTGTCTCTGTTGTTACAGCTATGAACTGGGGATGGTAATTGGTAGCGTAGCAGTATGGTCAAGTTAACATCTCTAGAGAACTCAAAACAAAGGGTACTTGGGGTGCTGAATGATTTCTACTTCATTCTTTACTTTTTTTTTTTGGACTCAAATGACGCTTTTAAGGTAGTAGTATTTCTGTAGCGGTTGCATTTACCTTGAAGTCTTTGTTCTTGAGTTGATGAAGGAGAAAGAGAGGACAGTTAACTTTTCAGCTATCAAACAGGTTAGTGAGCTGTGTAATCTTACTACTACTTGCAGCAGATTTATCTAACCCAACTATCACCTACAAAAGTAGCTTATTTTATAATAGCAATATTTCAGTCAATGTTGCCTTTTGGGTTAGAGAGATCCAGCCAAATTAGATTATCTCCTTATGTTCTGTATTACCCTTATGTTCCTTTTTGCCCACAGTGGCCTGTCTTAAAATTTATGAAATAGATTCTCTGTCCTTGGGTAGGGTTGTTGAACTGAATTTAAATCTTATCTCTCTGTCTCTTTCAAGAAAGAGTCCCATAATAGTATCTTCAGACACAGGCAGCCTCTGCTCTTCACTGCAGGACTGTCCGTAGGTCCTGTTGAGATTCATTCTATTAAGCTTTGTACAAATCTGTGAAAATACTATCCCTAAATTCTTTTGCCAGAGCTGTGGGAAGGAACAGAATAACTTTGGTCTAAAGGTTATCAGTTCAGGGATAGTATTTTCATGGGTATGTGCAGAGCCTAATAGAACAAGTCTCAACAGTACCTATGGGCAGTACTGCAATGAAGGCATATCAATAGGTACAAAAAACTTCTGCTCAGAAAATACCCATCATACAAATGCAGTCTTTTGGTTGAGTCAGACCTGTACCTAGCATGGGGAATAAGAGCAAAATTAGTTGCAGCTGAGGAGGTGCTTTGGAATATACTCTTAAATCCTCATCAGAGTGTGTCTGTCCCCCCTTTTAATTTTTGTTCCCTGCATCCAGTGTTGAGCCACTCAGAATTTGGGCTTGAGGCTCTGTAGGACTCTGACCTTGAAAACAGATGCCCACTATTAGCTTGACTGAAGTCTAGGAGATTACTCAAGACAGTATGATGTTAAATGTATGAAAGTGTTTTATGGGTAAAGGCTTAATTCACTACTGAACATTAGATTTAACTACTGGTATGGCATATGCAATTTTATAAACTAATCCATTGACATGGCCCTTTTGGGAAAAACTCCCCCAAGCTGTCATAAAGTGTCTTTGTAGTAACAAGTAGCTCTGAGTAGTAGAATTAATGAAGTCTCTTCTTCTGCAGATGTCTGCTTCTTGTTATCCATAGCTCACCCATACCTGCTGTCTTTTTGGTAAGAAGCAATATGTATACTGTCATGCACCAACCATCATGCCAGTATGCTTCCTGGCTAGCATGTACAGGCATGACTGCCCAGCTCACCCCTGCATTTTGGTGGATGAATGGAGTGAACAGGAGCTGAGCTTTTCCCTCAGAAAGATTATTAGAGTCTTTCTTTTCTTCTCTGCTGTTTATTTTCATGAAACTTTTAGGAAATTTATGTTTTAGAGGCATATATTTCCTTATCAAATACGTCTATGTATTTGGCTTATGGATTTTAAGTTATATGTGGAAGACTTAGTAATTGCATAAATGCTGTTTCCATAGGAAATCGTGTGCAAGAAAAGATATGGGAGACAAACTAGGGTAGGAAACTAGAGCTACTTAGACTGAAAAGTCAGCCTTGATTCTTCTTGAACACCTGCTCATGATCAAATCCTTCTCTTCTCTCTTGTTCAGAAGCCTCTGAAAGGTGGGAGGAAGTAATGACCTCTTGAGATCCCTTCCAGCCCGAATTATCCGAAGATCATAGTGGAAAAGGGGTTTGAATTAGGATAGTCTAAGGCCCCACTCCTGCTTCTACTGATGTCATGGGTTTCATAGCAGAGAGTCCCTTCCTCACAGGGAGCCACCCAATTGTTTTTCTCACTTTCAGTGGTAGCAAGAAACATCTGGGAATATCAACAAAGGTTTCTTGTGGGGCAAAATCACGGAGTTTCCAGCAGCTTATTTAACAGCCAGTTGCACTTGAGTCACTAGGATAAGCCAGATACAGTCCTTTATGTTCACACACTGCCTATCTGTGAGTGATGCTTGTGAAGAGCTCTGCAGAGATGTGAATTCTGGAGGCAGCACTGCGCTGTACTGCAGGGCATCCTTCTCAGATTCATCTTACRGGCTGTAGTTAAAGGAAGGTATCTGCTTTCTAGGTTTCTCTTTTGTTTGTTTTCAGTGTATACTGAAACTTTGACCTAACATTAGGACCTGGAGCTTYAGGCATGCATCTTTAAGACTTCCGCGTTAATCTACCCTGGATAGAAACTCTGTTTTATATAGTTAAAACACAACTAGCCAGGATTTGCAGGCTGTGTCATAAGGAACTAGTCTGTGTTGAGGTGGGCTGATCTGATAGCTCTGTTAGGTTTCCAGCTTTAATGATTGATATGCTGTTCTTAAGATTCATTACCTAAAATTGTCTCAATTTTGTGTTTAAAAGTTCAGGGCTGCCTAAATTACCAAAGGTTGCAAATCTTTCTTTAGCTTGCTTTGCTGCCTTTTCTTCTGTTTTCAGGTATGATTTGATTTCTTGAAAGCTTTGTCTTTAAAAAAAGTTTTCTGAACTGCAGGGCAGAATTGCTTGTATTGCAAGCCTTAAGTAATGTTTTAAGGAAAATAGTATTTTCTTCACTTGATTGCTTTGTCCACTTKTACTTGAAGACTGATTTGTTTCAGGTGTTTGTGATTTTATGCTGTTACATATATATGGATGTGCTTTTATGAACCTTGTAGCTTATTTTTCCATTGCTTGAAAAGTGTTTTATATACTTTTTTAGTGATTTAGTGGTTGTTTATCAGAAGATATTGTGGTATGCTCATTGTTAAGCAAATCTAATGATTCATAAATTTCATGATGTATATCACAGGATTTTTCTTTCTTGATTGCAGAAAATGTATTTTAGTTTTTAAGAATACTCTGCTAAAATAAGCTCAAGCAAAGTGTAAGATTTAAAAATGCAACAACAAAAGTACCAATGTAACTCAAAAATGACAGTGTAAGACTAACAAATGAAGGCTGTCTCATGATTACTATGCAAAGCACTCTTGATTTTTGTTTTCAGCTATTGTGTGGTTGTGGCACAGCCGTAGCTTTGTGCACCACTGCCATGAATATTAGTAAGTCTTAAAGATTTCTTGAATAGTTTTGGAAGGAGAAAACTGTGGTAAAAATGTCTGGTTCACTTAATGTGTTTGTTTTGCCTGGAGGCAGAGTTAAAGTTGTGTAAGTACAGGTCATTGGAAACTGTTCTATTTTATGGGCTTTGTTCCTAAGCTTTAAAAGTTTTAGTTTGAATAACATTGTTTCCAAGAAGTTCATGGGCAGGAATGTCACTTTAGCAGTTCTTTTTCTCTTGGCTCTTCCTAAACAATTCTACTTTTATTTTTGCTTACATCTAAGAAACTTGTTGTGTTAGTCATAACACATTTCCAAGTATGGGTGATGAGCAGGCTTGAGATCTAAATGTGGTCCACAGCAGCATGGTGTGAGGTTTTTGTTTTCTTTACTCTAGCTGTAAAGCTAGCTCTGGCTGTAAAGTTCCCTGTTCCTCCTGATGAAGGCCTTCACCTTCAGTTCAGTACAACTCCAAGGGAGTAACATGACAACTGTTAACAGAAACACAATGCTCATTGGAGAGAAGACATGATTATAACCTTTGATTGAAGAAAAGCTTTTCTTTCTAGAAGACGTGATTTACTCTCATCAGCTAAGATTTATTATAAAAGTGTAAATGAATCTCTGATACTAGAAATGGCAAAATGCTTTAGGAAAACAGAGGAGGGGCTGGAGAGAGATGTCCTTGTTTTAAGCAGACTTACAAAGTTTTCATTCTTAACTGGAGTTGCTGTGCAATTTAAGGAGGGTTTCATATTTACCCCCTGCTGTCATGTCAAAGATGTGCCGCTCTTGGGCAGTGTGGTAGTGTGCACAGCTACRGAAATGTGGCTCCTTTGCACGTGCAGCAGAAGGTGGTACTGTGCAAACTTCTTTCTGCTTCCTCAGATATGAGAAACAAAACCAGGAAGCAGGATTCAAGTCCCACAGGGTTTAGTACTTCAACACACTTATTACACCCACCCTGACTTCAAATGGCTTAAGGGAACTTGCTCAAGGGAAGTAAATTTGACTACTGATAGGGGGGTTGTTGTGGATGGTTCTTTGGAAGTAACATCCCTGTGCTCAGCCGTGGTTAAAGAAGGGGCATGCGCAAGAGCAAGGGTCACCTGATGGCATACAAGCAAAGGGTCTTCAACCTACAGGAGGAAAGTTTTTTCATTTGTTTTCCCATACTGTGTGGAATTTATTGCAACAGGATGTTGTGGGAGCCAAAAGTATGAATGGGTTCACCAAGGGTTAGACAACCCCCTGGAGGATAGGTCTACTGGTTCTCTATCAAACCATGATCATTTAGATGCAGCCTCTGCTTGGGAAGTCCTTTGGCATCTGACTACTGAGAGCTAGTAAAGCGTACTGGGAAACATTTACTCTTTTCTTGTTTAAGTTTTCTCATCTGTTACTGTCAGACTAYTGGAGTAGCTGGGCTTTAGGCCGAGTTCAGTACATTCTTGTGCTTCTAGGTGATTTGTTTGTCTGAATTGCTCCCAGATTCCTTCCTAAAGGGAAATCTGAGTGAGCCTACAGCATTAGAAAGGGGTAAACAGCTCAGTGCTTAGGGTATCTGATGTGATATTCAGGGTAACTTCTCTTCTGGAGCCACCTGGATTAATGATATGGAACCAGCTTTTGCTCTGTCTGGCTCAGAAATCCAGCTCTTCTTCCCATAGTAAGCTGTCCTGACATTGGTAGTTGTTAAAGTACATTGAACGCAAAAGAAAACTGGTGCTGCAGGCATTTACGTTAGCTCAGCTTGGGACAGTTTCAGCTGCAGTGGAGTTTGTGAGTTGGCTCCTGTTTCTTAGTGGTGGGAATGCATTGCAGAGCTATCCTTATTCCAGTGGTCCCTATTGTCCGGTGCATCTTCTGACATTACTGACTCAGCCCCTTCCAGAGACTCTCCCAAACTGATACTGGAATAATACCAGAGCTACTTAAAAAGGCCTTAGTTATTAGTTGCCCTGCCAATACTTAACAGTCTTTAAACAGCTGCTTATTTCCTTGTGCTGTCCAGGGAGTACGTTAACCAGAATGATCAGGTCTGATCGGGCACCAACTCTGGCAAAAAGAGAGGTCCCTATGGAAAGAGGTTGGGGGAGGAAGGCAAATATAAAAGAACAAAACAACAGGCTGGAGCAGAAAGGATTGTGTTCCTCTTTGCTTATGCACCTGTAACATTATTGTATAATCACAGGTGATTGTTTTTAGGAACTATCCCATGAAGGACTTGCTTTCATCCACAGAAGTGTCTCCAGGGATGCTTAGAGAAACTAAATTTGTCATCTGAACTACCTTCCTGATGATATGCTAATAATCAGAGCTGCCAAAAAGCAGACCCTCTCTTGTGTGCAAATATATCTTGAGTTTTTCTTGATGGTTTCTCATAAATACTGGAAAAGATTCTGTGAACAGAGTTTTGCTTTCTTTATTTCCTGTTTTCCTCCACACTGTGAGGCTGCCTTAAATGCTTTGAGTCAGGGAGTAGCTATTGCAGTCCTACAGTCCACAATTTTTCTTTCTGGACACTGTTCCCAACCACAGTCTGGCACACTGGCTATTTTTTATTTTCTTTCTAAGTCTGGATGCTGCTGACAGATTTGACCAGAGCAAATGGGGCTGTGTGACGTTTAAACTAATTTGCTGATCTAAGAATAAACTTGTTCGAAGAAATCACTTATTACCTCCTGACCTCTGTGGATCTTGTATTCTGAGACCTTCCAACTGTACTTGCAGGGGATGGGGATGACACTTTGAGTCATTCTTGCCAAAAAAATAACCTATGGAAGGCTGCATTGCCTCTCTCTTCACTTGGGGAAACAGCCAGGGATCTTCCAGAAGTTGAGAGGCAGACAAAAGGGGAAGCCCTGTTTGTTTTGGCTGGTGGGGATTCCTTGAGGAGGCAATCACAATGGAAGTGGTAAATTAAATCCTTCTCAAATAGTCTGTGTCATCTTTTTCCCTATCACATAATCTGTTGGTTAAAAACTTTTTTGGAAAAAGGAGATGCAACTGGTAAGCAACCATAATGAGAAGCATGAAACCTTTGAATGCCTGGGCTCTGTTCCGCAATGCAAACAAGGGCTCTCATACAGAGCCCTAATCTGTTTCATTGTTTGGTTTATCTGTTCCCTGTTGCTCTAGTATCTGAAAAGAAAATGCCCCATTTTCTATCTTAGGTTAGATGACATATGTCATCTAACCTATGTAAGACCAAAGAAATGTTACCTGCTGAAGGTTGTCTGCTCACATGTTTTTGTGTGGGGGTGTTTGTATGTCTCCAATTAAAGCCACAATAGAGTAAATTATGAAATGGATCACTGAGGTTGTTGTGGTGCTTCTGTAAGAGCCAGTTTGACCTGCTTTGACCGCCTGACTTGAGTGCATAACTTTGCTTCTTTTTTCTTTCCTCTCTGCCCCACRAAAATCTATTTGGCTGGAGTGTGGCAGAGAGGCTGTGCCAGGCAAGGCGCCGCAGGCTGTGTTTGAGAGCCCCCTGCTGTGGATAGATGAAGCACCGCTGAACAGAGGAGCTTTATCTCTAAGCAGGTGCTCAGCCTCTGTGGATGATGCAAGTTAAGGTCACCAAAGTACTCACCTGTTTTGCACCTGAATTCAGAGACTTGCCAGGAGACAAATGCTACCAACAGTATCTGCCACACGCTGAATCCAAGTAACAGTTCTGGCAAAATTGGAAGAAGGTTATGCTGGCTTCTCTAGAAGTGAACTGGGTGACATTATAGAAGCTTTATACATTATAGCTAATTACAGCAAGGCATCATTTCCAAAACACCTACATGGTGGAACAGCATAAATCCCATTGATGTGTGTATGTTAGAAAGCTACTTTTAAATATTTCGCTTTGGGCTTGTTGGTACTTCAGAAACTTGTGAAGAAATCTGAACAGGGACTGATCACTCATTAATCTTATGAATCCTGAAACCAGCTGTGCTTTCTGTGGTGACTGCTCCAATTGCATGGTTGTAATATTTTTCTCTCTCTTTTTTTTTATTTTTTTATTTTTGGAAGGTGAGGAATGAAGAAGACTTTATTAATAAACTGGACTGCAGTCCTGACCAACATCTAAAGGTAGTGTCCATCTTTGGGAACACGGGGGACGGCAAGTCTCACACTCTTAACCACACTTTCTTCTATGGTCGGGAAGTCTTCAAGACATCTCCAGCCCAAGAGTCGTGCACAGTGGGAGTCTGGGCAGCCTATGACCCTGTCCGCAAAGTGGTGGTGATTGACACAGAGGGCCTCCTTGGGGCTACTGTGAACCTAAGCCAGAGAACACGGCTGCTGCTGAAGGTCCTGGCCATTTCTGACCTTGTCATCTACCGTACTCGTGCTGACAGGCTACACAATGATCTCTTCAAATTCCTTGGGGATGCCTCAGAGGCTTACTTAAAACATTTCACCAAGGAGCTAAAGGCTACCACAGCCCGTTGTGGCCTAGATGTTCCTCTGTCCACTTTGGGTCCTGGTGTCATCATCTTCCATGAGACTGTGTACACCAAGCTACTGGGTTCTGGTAAGTAGGCAGTAAGACACTGAATTACAATGTGCTAAAAATTATTGGTGCTCTTTACTGCCATGTAGAAGACATGGGTTTGAGTTTTGCTCTCACTTGGTCCAATCTGGCAGCCAGGCTATGGAAGTAGCATGCGATTCCCTGATGGCAGTCTGACAACCCCAGGTCAGCTAGAATAATCTTCTTAGTCGGCTGGACATTGGCACTGACTAGTCATGAAGGGAGTTCTACCAGCCTTAGGAGCGATCATTGTACCGCATCATGGGTGCAAGTGATACAGCAGGCAAAGGTAAAAATTGAGATGCCATGGGATTTTGGCAGGAATATAGAGAATCCTGTTGCAAAAAATAAGTAAAAACAGAACATGTATAGAAATTGTATGGAAAATGTATAGAAATAGGATGGGCAAGAAGAATGAAATTGATGGATTGATTGAATTTGATTAAATACAATTGATTAAATACAATAACCTCAGCTGCCTTTTTTATATTCTGTGGGCCTAGGTCATTCTGAGGCTGGTGTAGAGGTGGGAGGTTATGGTGGCTCAGGGTTGATGATTTGGCACCACTTTTCTCTAGGCATATGTCTGATGTGGCCAAAGCAGCAGGCCTGGCACACTGTTATTTCTCATCCCTTTCAGTGTTTTTCACCAGCATTTTTAACTTGGCTTATGTCATAGTGGATTGTGCATATTTAAACTGTGTGGTTTATTTGCATGTCTGAGTGAAATGTACTGTCCCATGCAAGTTAAGTATATTTTGTTTTTGACTGTTTGAGGATGTAAACTTCTTCTCCTGGCCCCTACTTTTCTTTGTTTCAACACGTATGCTGAAACCTTTCTTCATGCTGTCCATTTCTAGTGCTTTAATGAGCAAAAGCCCTAATGAATTAGGGCCTAGCTTCCCTCAGTGCATGAGGCCATCTGTGAACATCTGGGAGTCCTCTGCTGTGTAATACCACAGCAGCTCCCTGCTGGCTCACATTCTTGTTTGGACTTTTCTAACAAGGGAGCTCTTGAGCTGATAGAAGAACTTGTCATTCTTTGAGCTTATTATTAGAGTGCCTTCTTAATTGGCTTTAATTCACCTGCCAAGGCAATTCTTTTTCTTACATTGCCAATTTGCTGATTGGTAATGCATAGTTTTATATATCTGTTGAAATTTGCTGTTTCAGCAGGTCAGAGTCAGTGACCTGTAACAATTCTTGCACTTGTGTGCAAAGTCAGGGTAGTAAAAAAAATATATTTTATGATCACTTCTGATCATGGTAGGAATAGGAAAGAAACCTGTTCATTTAGCATGTGGATTTGCAGCAACCTGCAATCATCTGTTATGATAGATAATTGTGAGATGAGTGTGTTTATGTAGATTTTTAGGGTAGGGAAGAAGGGCCTGTCTTATTCTGAAACGTACAGCAGGTGCTTGGAAGCAAGCAGAAGAATATATTGGGCTCTATGGGTCTGATCTGATGTGACCAGTTCTAAAGTGCTCCACCTTGTACAGAGGGGGTGATAAGGACTTGGTCTTTCTTGCTGCAGGGTTGGCATGGAGAATAAGCAGCCCATGTAAGGTTTGTGTCCTTATTTTCTAGTTATCAGATGCTAGGGCTAACTATGCCAAGTGCTAGGATTAATTATGCCAAGTTATCATCTGCTGAGAAGAGCTAGCACATGTGCTAACATGGAGTTTTCTTATATCATGTCAAAAATGGCTTCTCATTCTGTATATCTGTATTTCCAAATCTAGAAGTTTCCAGTTTTACCTGTGGATTTATCTGTATCTCTGAAACTTGGTCTTAGATTCTAAAGCTAGGCATCGAAAAAGAGTGGTTGCTTTTGAAAACTGTTTTTTAGTTACTATCCTACCTGTAAAATGGACCAATAACTCTATTCCAGAAGTATATGGATGTTTAATTAGGAAAACCAGCATGGTTTTGCATATGAAAGCACCATGCAATTTAAATATTATTTTAAACCATCAGTTGTTTATATACCTGCTGATACTCTTGTATATAGATCATCCCTCTGAGGTTCCTGAGAAGCTCATTCAGGATCGGTTCCGGAAGCTAAGTTGTTTTCCTGAAGCTTTCAGCTCAATCCACTACAAGGGAACAAGGACTTACAATCCTCCAACAGACTTCTCGGGACTTAGGCGAGCTGTGGAGCAGCAGCTGGAGAACAATACCACTCGATCCCCCAGACAGCCCGGGGTTATCTACAAAGCACTAAAAGTAAGTCCTCTGCTATAAAGATCAATTCATCACAATCTTTATTCATATCACTGTTGCCAATTACTATCAGCTGCAGCTAATAAAGCTAGAAGGAGGGAACCAGTGATGCAGACTGGCAGATATCTGGAGATAAAGTCTTTGACATAAATGATGATGATGACCTTGCATAGCAGTCAGGTAGGCTATGTAGTTCTTACTTAAAAAATTAGCAAAGACCCTGAAAGGTCAGGAGAAAAACAGAGCCAAAGCAAAAAAACTGAGCCAGGAAGAAGTTGACTGGGGAAGAGAAAGTAACTGGTGTTGTGAGTGACAAGCACTTAACGACAGTGATTTACACTGAGCAAGCTGATGGATTTAGCCCAGAAAGAGCTATTGGTGAAATTCCTAAAGATGGCCTCAGTGCAAGGGGAGGGGATGCAGGAGACTTGGAGGGAGTTAATAGTTGGTAAAACCTGGCTTTGGGTGTAGTGTAAGGCAAGGGCTAGGAGGCAAAAGGGAGGAAGGAGGTGTAGTAGTAGCTAGGAAACTAAATGGGATCAGGCCAAATGATGTATCATTTTGGAGGTGCAGCATTAGGTCAGAGGGCTAATGAAAAGGAAGTGGTGGAGAAAGCAGCTGGTGATTTATTTTTATTTTTTCTTAAAGATTCACCTTGCCAGAATGTCAGAGGGGTTTTCAGTTCAATTTTCAGTTTCAATTTGTAGACCCTCCTACAAGTTTCCACACGTTTGTACCACCACCTGATTAGCAGGATATCTTCATTGGCCTGGAAGATCACGGCTGTCACTTGAAACTGGGGGGGAAGGGCATGCCTGCAGAAGAAGGCAATGTTACCGGTCTATCCTGATGTTGGCCACAGCCACTGGAACAACTAACTCCAGCTGCTCTGCATTTGGAGTAGTTGAAGCAGAGAAGGGAATGCCAAGACAGCATGTACCATAATTCCTTGTGTTAGGGAGCAGACTGGCAGCAGGAAAAAAACAGCTGGAGAGGTTATTCCAAGTATTTGGTGTAATTTTTAGGTACTTATTGCAATAATCAAATAAGAAAGTTGCAAATAAGGGTGCTAGTATGCCTCAGTTCATATTGGTAGGCTGCTGTCTTCAGATCACTACCATGTAAAAATTAAGATTTTTTGCTTCCTTTCCTAAGGATGCAAGGCTTGGGAGATATCTGGGTGTATCCCCTGTAACTTTTGAATCCATTGGCCAGTATCAGTGAAATTTGAAAGAGGTCTTAAAGATAATTTCCTAGAAATGTTGTGACATCAGATGTCTACATAGAGGTCTTACCTGAGAGGGGCTGTGGGGAGAGGTATCTATATGTGTGTGCATATATGCAAAGTCAACCCTTGTTAGACAGCAGAGATGTGCCCCCCAGGGAGGGGAGAGGGGGAAAGGCAGACAGGCAGACATTATAGTTACCTCAACTGTGGGAAGAGTTTCGGTTAGATCTTATGCCCTCAAAAATATCCATCAAAAAAACAGATGTCCTTTGTTCCATTGCTTCCAGATATGCTTGTTTTCACCACAACATCCAAAAGAACTGAAAAAGTCAAGGGGTCCAAGGCTAAGGACTGACTTAATCTGAGTATGGATGCTTCTAGGAAAGGGAAAAAATCCCTTTGTCTCAGTCTTGCAGTTTCACTAGCCTAGAGAAGAGCAATTGCCAGGGAGGACAGAGGAAATTTCAGGGCAGTGCTTTCCAAACTGAGGGGTAAAGAACGTGCCCTGGTGTACTGTGAGAAATGGCCCTTCAAGATGCCTACTGGAGACTTGAGAATACAAGCTGCCTTTAGCAGCTGTTTTGGGCACAGGGGTGTGTGTGTGCACAGAGGTGGATGCAGTCTTATCCCACCCATTTCTGCTATAAAATTAAAGGCAGGGGCAAGGGGAGAGGAGAAGAGTAAGTACCTTAGAAGTATTTAAGTCATCTCCATACAAGCTCAAGATTGTCTCTCTTGCACGGTTTCTATCTTTGTCTTAGATCTGCATGGTTTCCAGGTTAGCAAGACATGATTTGTTAGCTTTGTACTCTCTCTGGCTCTCCCTCCAGGAAAGGAACACATGCTTTTCCTTGTAAAAGTTTTCAAAAAATGTCTGCATTACTCTGTCTTCTACCAGTTTTTTCTTTCTTTCTTTTGTGTTTGACAGGCTCTAAGCGACCGGTTCAGTGGGGAGATCCCCGATGACCAGATGGCTCACAGCTCTTTCTTTCCAGATGAATATTTCACATGCTCCTCTGTGTGCCTCAGCTGTGGGTAAGTGGATGAGAAATGCACCCTGATCCTTCTAGGAGATAGTGCTGCCCTGGTCTACAGCCACAGAACATAAAGTTTCTTTGAAGTCTTGACACCTGACAATATCAGACTGATAGTACTTCAGGATGGAATATCCTTGAAATACAACTCCTGTGTGARTAGGACAGCTGTTACTGCTGTGTACCAGCTGGACGTGTGGTCTTTGCCAAATCTATTTTATCCTTTTCTACAAACCTGTTCTGCTTATATCCTTTCCCTAGCTGGTTCATGAGCACATGGGCTGAGAATTGCACAAGGGGCAAGAAGAAAGGAGTGCTCTAAAGAACCCTCCTGAAATCTCCCATGGTGACCATTCCTGACATTTTTATTACATAAACAATACTAAAGCAAACATCATCATTGGCCTGGACTGTGCCCAGTGACTAGCAGGCATGTTGACTTGATTCCAAACAGATCCCTGGGTTGGATTTGATTAGAGCTGAGCTTGTAGCTCTCTGTGGAGAGCCCAGAGACTGAGCCTGGAAAGACGGTAGGTGGCAGTCGCTGCTCTGAGTCTGTAAGGTACTGTAGCAGCATGATGTTACAGCTGATTATGCTTATGGAAATGCTCTCTCTCAAAAGGAAAATGAAGCTATGTTCCCACTTYTTTATGCACATTAGAGAGTCTGTAGGCTGCAGTGTTAACTCTGTCCTGGCTAATTTCCAGATTTGGCTAGTTCTGTCTAAGATTCTCTGTGAAATTTAAATTGGCCACAGTGATCACTTCCCGCACTAAATTGTTGTGTGGTGTTCATTTGTACTGTGAAACAGTTGCTACACCTCCCTCCAAAGAGCCTACATTTCAGTGATAAATGCTGTCATTGCTGCGTGTACAGTTGTGAAATTGTTTTGGGATTAGAATGACTATAAATGCAAGATAGCAATATAAATGAGCTTTTAGAGACATCTGTCCTGTATCTAACAGGATCAGCTCATGGTTTGTTTTTGCATACTCAGGTGTGGCTGTAAGAAGAGCATGAACCATGCAAAGGAAGGAGTCCCTCATGAATCCAAGAGTCGATGCAGATACTCTCACCAGTATGATAACAGAGTCTATACTTGCAAGGTGAGCAGAGTCACAGGAATGAGGTCAGAGGAATGGAGAAGGGGAAAGGATGGCGTAATGAAAGAGGACATCAGGCATGCGCCGACTTTCTTGCATTTTTTCAAATGGGAAAGGTGCTCTGGCCTCAACGAGACAAACTGATCCCCACTGAACTTGTATTTTTGCTTGGAGACACTGTCACTGCTCCCTGCTATGCATTATTTGCTTGGAGACACTGTCACTGCTCCCTGCTATGCATTATTTGCTATCTAAATTGTCAGTTCAGCTGCTCTCAATTTGGGTGATGTTGACCTTCTGCACACTGGATGCAGTTACTCTCCTTACTTGTTTATGCCCATTTCTCAGTATTAGCTGATTTTTCTGAAGGAAGTGTGCAGAAGACAGGAAAATTTTCAGGCACCATCATGGTTTTCATTATTGTAAAAATATTTTCTAGATGACATTACTGATAAAGGGTTTTTGTTAAAAAGGTTTGATATGTGGCCCCTTTGCCATGGAGACCACGGTATGCCAATTACACCCTTCACAAAGCTGAACAGCTATGGGGTCTGGAGCCTGGGATTCCCAAGCATGCAATTCTAATTGAGTGTTTATGTTGTAGGCCTGTTATGAACGAGGGATGGAGGTCAGCGTGGTGCCGAAAACCTCTGCTTCCACTGACTCCCCTTGGCTGGGCCTTGCCAAGTATGCCTGGTCAGGGTAAGTACTGCAGCTGAGAGGTGCTCTGTTGCCTCTACTCTGCCTAGTCCTCTGGACCTCCAGCACCTCACAGAGGTAACATATCCTCCTTTAAATCCCCCCTGCAGATACGTGATTGAGTGCCCCAACTGTGGGGTGGTGTACCGCAGCCGACAGTACTGGTTTGGCAACCAAGATCCTGTGAACACTGTGGTGAGGACAGAAATTGAACATGTCTGGCCGGGGGTAAGTCTGGTTGCTGGATAGTCTTTGTATGTGTTGCATCCGTGCACATGTGTGTGGTGGTTCTTCCAGACAATGGTGGAGAAAATGGGTTGACGCTCATCAGAGCAACTCCCTTGTCTTTGCTGTTTAAAAGAACTTTTTCAAGGAACTTCAGTCACATTTTGGCTAGCTTGAGATGGCTGAGTTGCCAGCTTATGAACACTTGATACAAATGTTACACCATTAAAACCTACCTTTATGTTTCAAAGCAGAGCTGGTGACATTTTTCTTGCCTTCCAGTCTAACAGGAACAGTGGGTTGCAGAGCCATCTGTTTATAAGAAATGAAGCTTCCCTGTTTTTATTCTCAAATGAATGCCTATTTCATTCCAGACAGATGGATTTCTGAAAGACAACAACAATGCAGCCCAGCGTCTGTTGGATGGGATGAATTTCATGGCGCAGTCGGTGTCTGAACTTAGCCTGGGACCCACAAAAGCTGTGACCTCCTGGCTGACGGACCAGATTGCCCCAGCTTACTGGAGGCCCAACTCTCAGATCCTGGTAAATAGCAGCTGCTGTACTTCTGGGCTGTGGAGAAAAGCTTTCCATAGCTAAAACTTTTTTCTCCACCCTTTAAGTAATATAGTATCTAGTAGATTCCAAATGCTTCTTATTCCCTTGCAGCAAGCCCTTCTCCTACAATTTAGAGAAAACTGAATTGCTTTCAGCTCTTTCCATTCTTGACTTAGCCAAAGAAAGCGTGAAAAGGGACTCTGCCCAGCCTTGCCAAAGAGATTTTCCTCCCTTCTTCAGTGTGACCTCCTCTCCCAACAGTATCACAGCTGCAAATCCTGGCTCACATGCACTTACTCTTGAAAGCGAGAATGAACACCTCAGATCTGGCTTCTGCTGTTGATAGTCCTATTTTTATAGGTGCAGAGATTCAACTCTGATTTCATATTTGATGCAAAAGTTGGTTCCAATGATTCAACTAGAATAAGTTTCCCTGTGCCTTACAGAAAACATATTTCTGCATTGAAAATCACCTTCTGAATTCTTCCCCCTCCAAGATCAAATAACCGCGATTTAGCCCTGCGCAGTATGGATGTAATCATTTTTGCTTGTGACTGAAGGGATCATGGCAATTTATTGGCTTAACCACAGTATATCTACCTATCTGAATCACTTCCTTGGGTAAAGTTATGGGGCTAGTATCACACACTCAGTTGTACCTGTCTTTTTTACAATTTCAGTCTTGAGTCTTGCCATCCTGGGATTCTGCTCCCCATTTTTCTCTTATGAGGTTATTAAGGAAGATCAAGCTAACAGCTTCTCTTTCTGTGTTGTCCTGCTCAGAGTTGTAATAAGTGCAACACGCCTTTTAAAGATAATGACACTAAACATCACTGCCGGGCCTGTGGAGAGGGCTTCTGTGATGGCTGTTCTTCCAAGACCCGTCCTGTGCCTGAGCGAGGCTGGGGACCAGCACCAGTGCGAGTGTGTGACAACTGCTATGAAAACAGGGGCATCCAGTTAGGTAATTTGGAGTTGATTGTGACAGAATTATCCCTGGGTAATATTCTGAAGTCTTTGTCCCTGACTCCTGGATCACAGCCAGCCTCACTGGGTGTTAGACAATGTTGTTATTTGGTAGATAACAGCTCAAGTTGGGYTTTGGCCCATTTTTTGTGGGGAAGCTCAAGAGTTTGATGTCTTTTGGCATGGAAGGTGAAACTTGTCTCCCTGTGTGAATGACCCCTGCAATGAGCTACCAGTTATCTGATGCCTGATAGAATCATTTTCTAATTGGATCTTTACTTTGTTTTCCCAGCACCTGCTGATGGTGTGGAGATGGTAGCAGGGTTGGGATGTTGTTGTTTCAGCAGACTGTGTATTTTGTCCATTATTGTTGAAAAGAAAGCGAAAACTCTGCAACTGAAGATTGGGGAGGTGGTAAATAAAGGCTGACAAGGTCCCAAGCTGTCTTTTGAGTTTGCTGTTTTTTGCTAACATAAATAAACTGAAACTTGGCAGAAATTATGCTGGAGTTGGGAGCTGAACCCTTTACTCTTGTGTTATGCAGATGTGGCTGAGCTGCCTACAGATGAGGAAGGGGGGACACTTATTGCCAGGAAGGTTGGGGAAGCTGTACAGAACACTCTTGGAGCGGTGGTGACAGCCATGGACATTCCCTTAGGTGAGCTCTGTTCTCTTTGGTGGTTTTTCTGATGGCTCTCTGTTTGATGGCACTTTTGATTTCACAAGGCAAAACTTTTGATTAAGCTACAAGTCTGTCTGTGTGACAGACTGGCACTTCCCATATGATACCACTATTAATTGAGGGTTCCTGTTCTCCATGGTTGCTCCTAATAGGCTCTAGAGCCCCTTGCAGCTCTCTTGCCTGATATTTCCTCTTGGTTTTCAGCATGCTGTTTTTGCAGTTCATACCTTCTCTTTTCTCCCTATTGCTCAAGTGTATGTGCATCCAAACTGTGAGTAATTCATGTTCCCCTGATACACCACTGCAGTGACCTGCCAGTTGCAGTTCCCTAAGGACTGGCCAATTAGGAAGCATTTTATCAGGTCTGGTTTTCTTCCAGAGATAYGGAGTGCCTATAAGTCTGTCTGTGGAGACTGCTAGCACTGAGTACTTCTTCAAGGGTTGGTTGAGAATCTGAAGCTTTCTGGGTTGGTGTTGATGAGAAAGTAATTAGRAATGTGGTCTTGAATGGTGAGCTTTGTACAGTGAAAGTTTGCTGGTCTTTAGTGTGCTGGGTAGCAGCTTGGCAAACACTTGGTATTTGAATCTTTTTCTGTTGTGCAGTTGACCTCCCATACATTGCTCAGGTCATCATTCCATGGCTTTGCCTACAGTGTGTCCTGCAGTCACCCTGGTGGCTGTTTACTGTCCAACTTGTCAATGGAAGGAAGAATAAGTCTCTTCCTCAGTTCAGATGGCACCTGTGTTTCAGAATGTTTGATTTGGTAACTGTGGTGTTTTGGTCACCAAGGTAGGGAAGAGCAAGTCTTTCCACTCCTGGAAGAGGTTAGGAGTAAAGGAAGATTTTTCCACTTAAGGAAAAACAATACATCCCTTTGAAGAGAGGCAGAATGTGGGTGAATGTACTAAAAAGCAGAAAGGCCTAAATGGGAAATGGCTAACTGTTACCCTGAAGTATTTTTTCAATAGGTGGTCTTTCACTTTATGGCAGTGATATGACTGGAAGTGTGTGAGTCCTTCCCTCTTTGTGAGTGAAAGAATGATGACATTCTTGACATACTCACGTTGATATGTTCTTCTGTTCTCCCTCTTTCTTCCTCCCCCCTTCCTCCATAGGTCTGGTAAAAGATGCTGCCCGACCTGCATACTGGGTACCAGACCATGAAATCCTGCACTGCCACAACTGCCGGAAGGAATTCAGCATCAAGCTCTCAAAACACCACTGTCGGGCCTGCGGCCAGGGATTCTGTGATGAGTGCTCACATGACCGCAGAGCAGTTCCCTCCCGTGGATGGGATCACCCAGTCCGAGTTTGCTTTAACTGCAATAAAAAGCCTGGTGACCTTTAAYCCCAGGTTCTTCTCCAGATCTTTGCAATTCCTTATGTTCTCAGGGTTACAAACAAAAATATCTGGTCTCCCTTTCACCTGTTAACCTGTTGCAGCCAGAGAGCATGTTTCTGGCCTCCTCTCATGTGTTACATCCATCTTGGAACACTGGGAATGAGCTTGAGTTCAGTCTTCAGGTTTTAATTTCAAATTAACTGGGGAAGAGAGGGAGCTCACTTGTAAATGAACAAACCAAAATCCAGTGTATTTTATTCCAATTTAAATATACATATATATATATATATGTATGTATGTATAATTTAGTATACTAAGAATGCAGTTGGCTAATGAAGCTTTGAGTATTCCTATTTCAAATGATGGATGATGTTGTTCCTTACTATATTGGATCAGATTTATGGCCTTCTGATTATTCTTCTGGAAAATCTTGCTGATCATGGTGTCCTGTGAGGAAGGGAGGAAGGTTTGGACTCCATGCTGCCAGGAAATCACAAGCATCTCCAATGTTGGTCTATGAATTGCATCTGATAATGGGAGCAACCCTACATCGGGAGATGCTGTTCTTCTGTCCCTGGAAGATTAAACCCAGACTCATCAGCAAGTTTGTTTGAACTGTGATATGAACAGTGGTCTTGCAGTGCAAGAGGTATCAAATTGAAATAAATCCCATGGTAGAGACCAACAGAGCTCTCAAAGGTATGGCACATATTTCAAGTCTGCCACTTCAACTTCAGTTCCAGATCAAAAGGTAACAAGGTCTTACTCTCCCTGACAATGTTCTCATGCACTCAGGTTTTTTTTCAGGTTTCTCTACCAGCTTGTTGCAGTTAAGTTTTGTCTGGAGCAAAACAAGAGACAAGTTATGTAAGCAATTCTGAGATATGAAGTTTAAGAGTTGCTTGGGTTGTGGTGACTTTTCTGCCTCTTTTTATGTGATCCCTAAATCTATGGAGCCTCCATGTTCACAGATGTGTTTGCATAGAAACTGCACAGATTTTATTTGTCTTTTTTCTAATAATATGAACTTACAAATCCACCTGGAAAATGGGAACTTTATTCTCTGCTCTTAGCAAGTGGCACTCACTGGACTTCATCCTTTATTAGTAAAGGACTGCATTGAGTTCACTGATTTTATCACCCAAAAGACCACTTAACCTAACTAACACTGTCTTGTACTGTGGATTTGTGGTTCCAGTAATAAAGAAGTAAGAGACCATTGTGGATTGAACTGCCTGAAATCCTCCCTTGTTGGCTTATACAGACAAGAATTCTTCTGCCAGAGGAGACTTGTCTCCTCTTGGATTGGCTGCAGTTTGATCCAATGTCCTGGAACTGTGTTATTTTTTTTCTCCCCCAGCTTGTTAAATGTGGTCTTGTGTAGATGAGTGCCCAACACCCTGTTTTAGGACTGTATTATTAAATTAACTGCTATAAAAAAACTTTATCTTCTGAACAAGCGTACTGGCTTTTTCCTTGTAACAAGTAGTTCTCACTTTGTCTCTGAAAGAACATGCTCGCAAAGTGATTGCCCTTTTGCAACTACATTCATCCTGCACATGGAAGTAGACTTGGAAGATGTTCCATGACACCTTCTGTACTGGCTAAGTTTGCTGGGGACTGTCTACTCTTTTTGTAAGCAAAGTTTGCCATAAACTGACAGTTGCCCGAGAGAGGGCATGAGAAAAGTGGGTAGAAATCCTCTCTTAAAAGACATCCTGCACATTCAGCATAATTTTGTGCTTCAAAGTCTTTTTTTTTTAATGGGTGAACAATGCAGTTACAATGTGTTGCTGGTTTGTAGGCTGTGCCCTGTGTGCCGTTTATGCATGCAGCTTTACAAACATGTTAATGCACAAAGAAAGCAGCCATGACATTCCTTGTATAAAGTCCTTGGCATCTGTTTCAATGACTTGTCTGAATTTTTTTCTCTGTTGCAGCTGAATTTACTGCTCAGTCTAAGAGCAAATACTGTCTATACGTTTTTAGTATGTAAGTGATCTTAGTATCTTAGCAACCTGTCAATACACAAGAATCCGTTCTTGACTGATTGTCTTGGAGCTGAGTGTTGTACGTTGTTCAAAATCTCTTGTTTGATGCTTACCTACAGCAGGGTTGGTGTTACTATTTCTGGACAATGTGGAAAAGGTTGGGTTGTTTCCTCACCCCTCACCCCCCGAAAAAGAGGAGGAAAATACCAATGAGACTTAAGTACACTGCTGTTTTCTGTAGACCAGATCCTTTCCCTTTTCTGGTAGTACTGGGTGCTGTGAGTACACAGAGTATAGAATATAGGAATTAAATGGATCAGCTATTTAAAGAGGATAGATGCACGGTTTAGCAAAGCCCAATACTACCTGGTATTAACAGCATTAGGATTTTATAACCTAAAGGGCTCTAAACAATGTCTTTGGACATAAAGCTGTACAGGAAGCCTAAACAAACAAAATAGAAATCCTGAAAAACCCACTAAAGTAAGTAACATGGGAGCATCTGGTGCTCGGAGTGGAACTGTCATCCTGAAGACAAGAGTTAATACCAGCAGGAGAAACCTGTGATAGAGTTCCTTATTCATAAACTCTTAGAAGAGATGCTTTGCCTGCAGATGTATTGGTAACATCTAACCAGAGTAAGTCTTTGCAAAACCTGTCTGCAGTTAACAGCAACCTTTCTGGAGCTCTGCAAAAGCCCAAACTTGAGGGTCCCTCATCATACCAGTATGGAAGAGGTCTGACACTTTAATGCAACTCCTGTGTGAGATGTAAAGAATACTAGCTTAGTGTTATATGTGTCTTTTATTTATATATAAACATGTGTATATATATAAATAAATATATAAATTACTTAGCAAGATGGGACAGAGGAATGAAATTCTGAATTGCTGAATGTGAAAAATCTCATTTCTTTACAAGGAAAGGGATGGGGTGGGGGAGGACTGTTTTCCAGGAAATTTCCAGAAGATCAGTATGTGTGTTTTACCAGAGACATATTAACGATTCACCATTAAATTCCTGTTGTTCAGGATGATATTCTGTCCTCTGGATCAACTGAGTTCACTATAATGTTAATATTTCAGTGGTTAAAATGAGCACATTGTCTTGGTAAGATAATGAATCTGGTTTGTCTGAGGTGTGACATGATAAAAGCATGTTTTGAGTTACAGAATGAAATACTGTTCTCTTGCCAGAAATGCAATGTCAGGTTATTGGTAGATAAGCAACCTCTGCATATCTTCTGATTAGGAAATGCTATGAAAAACATGAATAATATAAGAATCATGTGAATTAACTGATGTGCAAAATATTCCTAAAGGCACGTCCCAGTTAAAAAAAAATCTAATTCCTCATACAAAGCACCAAGAAACAAGTCTAGATTTGTAGAGAAATAAATATGGTGGATCTGATTGCTCTATTCCGATGGATTTATTCCCGTTGTGGGTACCTATGCCAATTATAAAAGTGGAAGATGCTCCTTCAAATAGGTGATGTGGGTTTTCCTGCCCTTTTGTGAAGCAGATATATGTGAGCTTCATATAGATGTGCTCATTTTCAGTTACACTCTCTGTCCCAAACCTTTAGGCCAAATTTGGCTTAAATGTATACCAGGTGTACATTGCACCTGAGATTTGTAGCTAGGGAAGCAGAGGGCAGAACAGCATGGATGTATCAGGAAAAACTATTGTCAGGATTTTGCACAAAAAAGCAGCCTTTGTCTTTTACTCCTCTTTTCTGTTGGTTTTCCTGTTTGCTCATCCTCCTTCCCAATTCCTTGCAGGCTAAATTGCACTTATTCAAGTTTGCCAATGTATCATATATGATCCTGTTTGTGTCACTTGTGAATTGGACCTTTTGGCTGCGTTCTGGAAAACATGACAACTCTCACTAGCTCTTGATGTCAACATTTTGTTAAAATGAACGCTGCCATTGTGTTGGATTGGCTCTGCATTTACACTAGTGTCTGTCTGCTGTGGCTGTGCCCCTGCTGAGAAATTCAGATTCCCTTGTTGCTCTGGATAGCCTGGGCTCTAACACTGCAAGACTCTGGCTTCCCACCTGGTCATACAGACTTTATTTGCTCRTTTTTATGTCCTTTTACTTCCAGCATAACCAGTCTTAAGTACCAGTGTCTCACTTCATTTTGCAGCCTCTCTCTTTGTTTCATTGTCAACTGATGTTTTCAGTCACTGTAGCTCCACCTATTGTGGCTTTGTCCTTGCAATTAATTTACTGCCGTTGCCTGTATGATAACTTGGCACCAACAGATATGTCTTTGCCTGCCAGTAATTTGAGAACAGAGAGTAATTTGGACAAGTGATAGAACTGGTTGATATTTTTAATTTATATTTTTTTTCTCTCCTTCTCCCTTTGGCTGAGCACTTTTTCTTGGTAAGCAATGTCAACATGTATATTCTGCCAGTCACAGCACAGTGTGTGTCATAAAATGTTTTTGTTTGTAGTGCAGACACGTGTGCAATGCCATCGTGGCAATGCCAAAATAAATAAAACTTCCTATGAGGGTTTTCAAAATCAACAATATGGTGTGACAAAGCTAACAAATGTTATCAGAATGGCAGCTAATCAGTTATCTTAAGCCAAAAGTGAAGTGTATTCAGCTTTTTAACTTTTTTTTGGATATAACTCTAACAAATATACAAAAAGCAATACGGGTACAAGGTATTAAAAAAAAAAAAAAAAGCTTTCTAGTGTAGGAAATACTTTGATTGCAGCATTACAGAAATTTTAATGCCAAGACTGGCCATTTGGAGATTTTGAAGCGGACTGATTTCTGACATTTTCAAGTGCTAGTTAAATCTTTCTTGTTCTGCTTGAAAGGTAGTTTCACATCACCTTTAGATTTTTGGGGGGGGGGAGGGACAAAGGAGCAGTAGTGTATGTATAATGTATAGATGATGACTTGTCAGGAAGGCATCAGAATGCTTCACAGCTCATAGTGATATTAATAGAACTGCAGATAGGAAAGAAGTTGTTTGAATGAGAAAAGGCAAGTGACCTCGATTATATTTTTCAGACCTTACTTAAAATTACTATCTGCTTTATGACTTTGTTTCCATTTTGAAACATAAAGCTAGTTTGTAAAGTGCTTTAAACTCTCTGGTTAACTCTCCTTCAAACAGCTCCCTCCTGCTGATACCCCTGCTTAGGAAGTACTTTGGGTTGATACTGACTGCTAGATTCAGCTCATAGTGTGATGTAGTGTGTACAAGCAGTCACCTTGCTCCAGTRACTGAAGGGGTCCAAAACTGAACTGTCCATTGCCAAATTCCAGCTTTTCTGAAAGCAGCTACTGCAATGGAACATTTAGAAGTATGAACATATTTGGGTTTAAATTCCCACTTCCTTATAAAAAATACTTAATGGTGACCTAACAGTACTAGATAATTAAGCTCAAAATGTAAAAATGCCAGAGTGAAATTGTGACTAGTAAAATTTTTTTTTTTTTTAAAACTGTCTTAGTTTCAGTATTCTTCAGGGAATAATGACCATGAAGCCATGTATTGCAGTAAATCAGTCAACAGAAGGAAATGTCCCCTCCTGACCCCAAAACAATTCCCCTCTCCCCTTTAGACACTTAAAACTGTAGTTTAGGTTTCAAGCAGTTATATTTAAGTTCCTTATGTGACCTAAAGAGTTTTATGTGGAAAGAGTCTTTTTAGTCAGGGTGGAGAGAGATGGCTAATAATAACATAGTAGATTGAACATAACAAGGGTGAGACTCCATGGCTTCTGTAACATACTGATAGGAGGAACTGGCTGTTTGCAAGTTTTTATCATTTATTGAAGTACATGGGAGCTTTTCTTGCAATAGGACAGGACAGAATGCCATGGGATTCTCAATGGTCCTTTATCTGCTGTTTGAGGAACTGGACTTCCATGCCATGCTCTAATCTCTTACAGTGTGGGAAGGACTCCTGCTAGAGCAAAGCTTCTGTTCTTTCTCTGGGAGCAGGGAGCAAGAAAAATGTTGCTGCTCCTTCACCAGGGAGGGACAGAGCAATGAGGGCCAGTGCTGCTTTAATTGGAGAAGGAGTAATAGAATAACCTCCTCCACAATAGGGAGAGGCAGCAGTCAAGGACTATACACTGACAAAAAGTAGAAGGTTAGCTTGACTACAGAAGAGAGTCAATAATAATCTCTACTTTGGCTGGGGAGAGGTTACAAACTCCATATGGCCTTGATTTCCTAGGCCTTGCACATTGTACTGTGGGAACCCTGCTGGAACCTCACTGTGCTTGGTGCTGAGCTCTTATATCTAAGTGTAAGATATGCAACACAGTGTTTGGATGAACACAGCTGGGATATATGAAGAAATAGTAACTAGTGCAGGACACTAGTGTTCTTCAGTATCTCTTTTTGATAACSCTTGTAGAGAAGCAGGTTTTGTTTTCCTTAAAAAGAATGTAGCACATCTCCAGCAAGAGCTCCTCACAGCTGTGATCAACAGTGGGGAAAGCACAAAGGTGCTTAGTGCTCAGAGATCTGAGTGCTCTTCTGCAAACTAGAAGTTTTGTTCTCTACAGCCTGGCAATGAAGAGAGCCTGGTGGTCCACTCTGAGCCTTCCTTTCTCCAGTGAGCAGAGGACCAAACAAGTGGTGCCTGCTGAATGAGGGATGCCCCAGCCTAACTTGGGGTGCACTTAGGCCTCTCTGAAGTTTCCTACTAGACTCAGTCCTTGCTGGGAAGCTGAGGCAAAGGAGTAGGGTATTTTGACATGAGCAGGAGGGTGAGTGTTGCAGTCCCTTTTTAGTTGCCTTTGGGTCCTAGCTACTGCTGCATGAGGAAATGGTTGATTCAATATATTTCAGCTACTGTCTGCAAGCTGCTRGCTGTTTGTCACTGACACCAAACCGTCTCCCTTTTACCATGCTTCCCCTCTCCTTTCTCCTGCAAAAGCCCTGGTTGGGTGAGTGGATCTGCAGGGACATGCGTATGTCTTTGGTTCCTGGAACCAGTAGAAAGCAAATGAGTTTCTGTCCTTTAATGGGCTTTGCCTAAAGGGAGACTAAGGGAAATAAACTGTCTTTAGTTATGTAAGATGCCTTTCTGCCACAATTCCTAGTTTGTGTTTCCCACAGCAACTGGGCATAATTGTTGCAGGGTCTTATTCTCACAGAACAGGCATGACTGGAGTTAAGAGCAGAGAAGAGAATTTAAATGCTAATTTAGATTCTTGAATTGATTTTGATTCAAGGGGTTTTGTGATCCTTGTGGTTTGCTGCCTGCAAGCATTTGAACCATGCCTGTTTAACAGCAAAAATACTGATGTAAAGCCCTCCAATGTAAATGTAAAGATGTAACTCTGAGTTGATTATCAGAAGTAACATTAGCAGATTGCAGTGGGATGGTGTTAGTCACCTATTTCCTGAACAGATGCTGAGTTGCAGTATGCATTATTAACTAAGTCAATACATACATTTGTGAAAGTTGCATGTATTAATCACTGTGCATGCAACAGAAAATTTCCCAAATGAACAGAACTAACCAACACAAACTGCAGAGTGTTTTCTTAAATTGGAAAGAAAGGCAAGCTGGGAATCAGTGACTGCATTAGCCAGACTGGACTCTTGATTATCCAGGGGTAGTATAGGGAAATGAAAGAGTCTGCAAGTCTGTGTGAGGCTGGACTTACCATCTGAAGAAGACAGGCAAGCTCTATAAACAGGCTTTTTAGAAAGAAGGGGCAGCAGAGTATGCTCTGAGCAGCATCTGTTCCATGGTGTGTGAGAGAGAATGCTCTGTAGAGAAATACTAAAGCCAGATGTATCTGGGGAGCAGCTAGTTGTAAGGAGTTCACAGCTCTGCCTATAGGAAAATGGGTTGGCTATTAATAGGCTATAAGATAGATTTGGGGGGTTTGAATGTACATGCCAACAGGAAAGTGTGTTTTGAATATTTGTTGAGATTCATCTCTCGTGTAGAGATGACTACTCTTACAACACACTTAGAATATAATCACACTGTACTGTTGCACTGCTCCCATGAGAATTTTCCTGCTATAGTTTTGTCTTATGTATAGATTAATGGATAAAAGAGAACCACGCATAATCTTGGGGTGTGGGAAGCAATAGGAGGTGCTGAAAAGAAGAGTTTCCCAGAATGGCATATTCCTTAGGCCTGAAGATTATAAGAGGACAGGAGAAATGAGTGTGGAACCCTGCAAGACAGGGAGGATTCTTTATCTTAGCAGGACTGACCCTTGCTGGCACCTGCTTGTATTTGAGTAATTCCCCCTTATCCAAAGTTGCTTGAAAAATGAAAGGAAATGGGAAGGTGCTCAGGTTAGCATTGCACTTCTGAAGGGAATCCCTGTGTATTTGATTCACAATACAGAGCACTTGTGGTGCATGAACTGGATTCCTTTTGGAGGAAGCCAAACCAGATGATACACTCCTGAAGTGTGCTTAGTAAGCTCTGGCCACTAGTGGGGATGCAAAGGGATGAGTGGGCTGCACACCTGGGACAGTGGTGGTGAAGGTTTCCTTTGAGGGCAGGAACAAGACTGCTTGGCATCCTACAGGGGGGCCCAATTAACCAACAGAGCATCCTTCAGCCCTTAAGGCTCAATCCTTTGGGTTGTGACAGAACTACAGCTTAACACTCTTACAATTAATTACCTATGGTTAGCACTATTCCCTGCCTCTGCTTATACATGGAGAGTAAGCAGACACCCCTCCTCYTCTACCTTTCACTGGAAAAACAGCTGCTTGTCTGATGCCTTCCATAACCCCTTTTAGCAGGCCACTTGGCCCTAAGCGTGCAAGGGCTTCTAAGATCCCCAGGTGCACGGCAACACACAGCAAAGTCAGGAAGAGCCTTGGACAGCAAAGGGGTTAGTTATAGCCACCCAAAAGACATGGTGAAGTGAAGGCTAGTGGGGGATGAAATAGAGAAAGGGTGTATGGACATGAGAGAGTTATTAGTGCTGTTTCTTTTTTATTCCTGGAATGTGATTTACTGAAGTACAAAAGCTTTGAAATGAAATTGCAAGCCCCTTCCTCCCCTAATGCCTAGCACCAAAACACCTCTTTGCAATGAAGAAACAGACAGTATCCCAGGTGTGAGTGCTACCCTAGGTACTCCAGCTGTGCCAAGGGCTGCACCTATAGCCACCAGGGAAACTCATCTTTGTTGTTCCTGCTGTGATAAAGTCTCACCCATATGCAGCATCTACCTGATTTCAGAAGGCATTGGGAATGTAGACACCCAGCCTGTCTCTCAGACACTGCCATCTCTCTGAGCCAACTGAATACATTCTCCATCTTAACACACAGTGCAGCAAGGATGCAATTAAGCGCTGTGTGTGTGTTTGTTTTCAGTTGCTGCCCTGGCAGGATGCCGCAACTCCAGAGAAAGCAGCATGGCTGATGACATGAATGTGCATCTGAATGCTGTTAAGAGGGTTCTTCAATAGAAAGGGGGTGCCTGCATTCCTTTTCCRTCTGAGAGTTTTGGAAAACTTGGGTGTTGCATGTCCTTCCTGTGAAGCTTGTCAGGAAGACTGTGGCATTTCCTGCTGGACAAAGTGGCAGCCCTTATGGCTAATGCAATCACTGTCTGCCTTGGGCTAGGCACTGGATGCACTGGACTAGGGCRCGAAGCCTATCACTAGCCCCCCTGAAAGCCTTCAATTTCTGGGGATCCCTGATCTTGTCTATGCTTCCTATGTATAGTATCTACAGGATGGCCTTGCCCAACCCAAACTGGTTACCACTGATAGGAGCTGGGGGTAAAAGACTCCACTGGATGACAATTGCTCTGAAATACAGGTATTTGCTCCCAAAATGCCTCCCAGGTACTGTGAGCTGGTGCCACAGCTTTGCAGCTAAGGGCTGTGGTTGTACCTCTGTTTTCAAAAGCCCCAAATCCACAGCAGGTGATCTCATCTGAAGGAAGATGTGGTCTCTCCAGGCAGGGCTTGACTCTTGCTCCCAGAGAATCAGCTACAGCTGCATGAATAAGCCTGCCATTCTGGACTACTCTGTGGCTGATGACCAAACTCCAAATCAGGTGGGGACTTGGTTAGGAAGCACTATGATAAATTAATTGGAACACTCAACTCTGGTAGTGAACTAGGAATGGGGCTTCGTTCTATATGCAATGCCTTTTAGAGGAAATGGTGGCAGGGCAATGGCATGCTACCATCATCTGAGAAGAATGAAGTTTAGCATGGCCCCTCCCAGAGGACTACCAGCAAAGGCTAGGAAAATAGCTTTCTCTTGCACTGCTTCCAACCCAGTAAGTAGTGGAGACAGCTGCTTCAGGGACCCAGACCAGAGCAAGTCCAAACAAAACCCCAGAATACCTATAGTGTCAGCTTCTCAGCCCTAACTAACTGCTTTGTTCTGCTAATCCACACTGTGGCACTAGTCTACTTGCTAATGTAGATGTAGCCACAGCTGTCACATACCTGATCAAACTAGGGTTGAGTGAGAGCAGCCTTTTGGCAGCAAGTCCAGCTAGTATGTGAGTCAGCCCCCTACTGCAAGTTATCAGCTTTTCAAAGCTTACAACCAGATGTCAAAGAGGCTGAATTCTGCCTGAGAAGTTAATCAGCATTCTTCTTTTATTCATAAGATGTATAGAGCAAGACTCGCTGAACCTGCTGAAGAAGTTTCAGAATCTCATGGCTAAAGCAGATGCAACAACAGCACATATTGACTCAATGGCACAGTGATTTGTTTAACAGTTTTGAAGTCACCTATAGGATGGTGGCTTTGTATCCCAGGTCTGTGGAGAATATTGACTGTGTCAGTTATAGGAGAAGTGGTAAAGATCCTGTTTGACAGCCATGAGCAAGCCAGGAACTCCTCTGCTACCCCCAAGTCTTGAAGAAAACACCACACTGGGAATGGCATCTTTGGACGATGGGTGGGGAGAAGGGATGGTTCTGAGCAGATAGGCATCTTGGAGGCTCCAGATTCTGGTATAGCAATCCTGACCAACTGCAGAGGAAAGGACATCAGAAACCAACACCACACAAGAGGTGTTGTACACAGCTCTGCAATATTTTCATCAGAGAAGCAGAAGGAGGTTTACGGGAAAAAAACCTGCCCATTTCCACACACACAGAGCAAGCAAAATGCTTATTAACATTTTAGGAGACAAACTCTATACTGAATACTGTAAAGGTGGGGAAAAAAGTGCATTTCCTATCAGTCAATAAAAGGCATGATAAATCAGTTTTTCAAATGCTTTCCTCAGTATCAGGCTCCTAAGCCAAAAAACCCAACTTGTCAAATTAAAAAGAACTCTCATCATTGTCACTTGTTGAAAAATCCAAGGAGAGTAGGTTACTGCGTTCATGGTGACTCTGAGAAACTTGGCTATACCATGAGGATTCAGGGGGTTTGCCTCATTTATGATTGTTACTTATCCCTTTACAAACAATCACAAACTGTAGCCAAGTATATTCAAAACAAATGTGAGTCATATAGACAGGGTACAAGGAGTTATGCTTACATGCCAGTGCTTCAGTCCACCACACTACCCACTTAAGCATCAAAGAAAATATACATGGTCTTTTGCCTGTATATTATGTTATTATTTTAAGRTTCTTCTTTCTGTGTTGCTTCCCTGAATTTCAAAATCAAGTATTTTCTGCTCTACTCTTGAGACAAGCTGTGGAAAGGATAATGAGACTTTTACTAGACACAGCAGATAAAGTAGTTGAGAGCCACAGAGGAGTCCATAATATTATCTCTTCATTTTCATCATTTACTATGCTTTGTCTAAGGTTAAATTTCTATCTSTTCCAAAGAATCAACAGCCTTACAGCTTCCAACAGCTAAATCTAAGAAACACTCCCCAGGCATAAGAAATCACTGCCAGGTACTCTACAAGTACAGGGACAAAAGTCAACCTACCTGCTGTAAGAAGTCCTTCCTCCTCATTTACATGCAAAGGGAGAACAGCATATTCATTGTGATGGCCTTTGTACTGTTTCACACATTTTGCTGTTCTCAGGTCCCACAGTTTTATCTGCAAGTTCAAGTAATTTCTTTCAAAAGAGGGCATTATTAACAAAGCAGAGACCACTTGATAGTTGGTAAATAAGTGCACATGAAAGTAGGGAGCAAAGAAGAAGGATCAAAATATGGAACTGTCACCCAGTTAAGTAGTCCACAATGTGAATACCCATTGAAAACACTAATTCCTGGAAAGTATTAAAAAACCTCAGTAAATTGTATTCTTTTTCCACCTTGCAACAGACTTAGTAAATTAAGTAGTTTCCCTTACTTTTTACCAAAGACTACTAATAGAGCCTCAGACAAATCTTAATTCCTTTGAACTACTGCACTGAATAAAAATCTTCAGGCTTTATATGAATCACTTACGTTGGATAAGCCTCGTCTCAGAGCCACAGGAAATACACAGTTCAGGAGACAAATGAGTGAGAGAGAGGGCAGAGAACAGCAATTACTTTTCTCCAAAGAATGGGTGTCCTCCCTCAGACCTTGGATAAGAACCTGTCAATGCCAAGTTACTAAAAGTAACAATATCAAATTCTTCCTAAAAGCCATAAAACTGTACCTTTCCAGCCATATCTGCTGCTATAAGATAATGTTCAGCTTGGAGAAGGCGAATAGATGTAACTGCTGAGTCATGGAAGAGACGAATTGCTTTCCAGCTCTGGCCCTTTCGGTTGCGTTGACGCACATCAATGCTGAAAATCTCACCTGAACGGCAGCCATTGTACAGCACTGGGGTCTGGAAGAATCCAAGAGAAAGAAGAAATGTAGTAAATAAGTTATACAGACAGTAGCCATGTCAAGCTTTTGAGGTCTCCATTGCAGTTGTCACATAATTTTATTCACATGGGCATTAAGAACTAAGAACTAGAGCTTTTATTACACGCTGCAACATTTTTCAGCCAACTCATTAGTTCCATTCAAACCTCAATTATTTACTTGTAAAAGTTCAGCCTGGTACTAAGTAGGAACTTAGTCTAATATAACAGCAAAATGGGAACTGGAATCCTCATGTTCCAGGTTAACCCCTTCCACTGAGGGTTTGCAAACAAGTCAAATAGTATTTTATAAGGGTCTTCCTCATCTYGCAAAATGGAAACAATACAGAGAGCGTTAATGAAATATTTTGAGTTCATTTGGCACAAAACAAACACCCTCCCAAATGTTACAATGCATTGTTACTGCTGCTCTTTATATTTGTTTCATTTCCTTTTACCTCTGTACATTTAACAAAGCTGCCCCTGTTGCCATGGAGTTTGAAATCAACTGATCTTTTTTTGCTTTTCCATTGTGTGCCAGCATCAGATCATATCRGCTCTGTTGTAGAACAGTTGTCTAACAGTAACTGTAATCATAACCTTATGTGATGAGTTCTATTACAAAAAGAACAAAAAGCCCATCAATGAGACAGAGCTCCGAAAAATTAAGGGTATATGTTTCTTTCTACCTGTGTGGCAAACTGTTGTGCTAAGACATCACTACTGGTTCCAAATGTCTGTCGATGCCCTGTCACTACATTGGTCACAAGAACTCGTCGTGTCAGGCCTGAAGAAGACAGATTATGTTCATTTAGCTGTGATGTGAGAAGCAGCTGGAAGATTAAGTGCAAGAAGTCATTCTCCCTGAGATAAAGAGGGTAACTACCCTTGCAGCTCACCTGTACTGAAGCAGTTGTCTGCTTGGGGATTCAGGCACCAAGCACAGGACCAGGCAGTGGATATCTTAAAGCTGCACAGCATTCCAGGTCGATCTCCTAGGAAAGAGGAACAACACATGAAGCATCCATAAAATGGTAAGGACAKGATGATAACTCAGAAAGCTTCTCCTGATCTCCATACCTCTTTTAACATTGCAATTGGAAGCAGAGACCCACAGTGTTACCCAATCAAGTGTCCCTGTGCTACTCAAGAGACAGCACAAAAAGGGACCTTGTGATTTTAAGCTGAAGTCTTGTAGACTAGATAGATAGATGATCATGATAGATAGTAAAATCTATTCAGTAGTCAGAGGGCTGGCCACAGTAGGGAAGAGAAAAGTAACACTTGCCTGACAGCATTAGGTTTGCCATTTTTGCAAGAATATGTGGGCTGGAAACAGAAAACATCTTATTTACTCTAGAACCCATAGATTAGCCAAAGCCTAACCTGAAAGTTTTCAAAACAGTGAAGACAGAAGAATTAAAAAAAAGGGTGTGTGTGCGTGCAGATAGATCAGAATTGTCTCCCTGTTTTTCTTGGCCTGTTTGTTTTAGAAGACAGGTCTGAGTAAGTGAGAACACCCTAGATTTGACTCTTACTCATGTAGCTCCTACACAGCCAACGTCTACTTGATGTCACTGACTTCAATGGCACATCCACCGTGCTCATCCTGACGTCTGGCAACACAGGTGACATGTCTAAAACAAACCACGGTTTAAGTGCTACTTAACTCCCTGTAACTACTTAGCAATGGTCCCTCATAACAATTTAGGAGAGTGAACTAAGGCATGACATGACACTTGGAAATACCTAAAACTGCCAATAGGAAATAGAAGACAGAAGGAGTTTGGTGGAACTCAGGACATCTATGGCACAGGGCTTAAAATGTTTTACCGAGCAGTAGGGCATGCTGGCCAGGTAGCCCTCTGCCTTTCAAAAGTGACTTGTCCAGCTCATGCTAATCCTGTGTATCTGTCTTTTTTTTTTTTTTTTTTTTTTTAAAAAGCCTCCACAAATAGCATGACATTAAATGAGTCATGGAGCAATTTTACATTTTTATCTATCACAGATTTCGTCTGTATAAACTTAACTGATCATGACAGGTCACCAGGTTAGAGGACTCTACTGTATTAGCATGGTTTTGACATCTATCAAGGAAGTAAGTGCAATGAATACAAAGTCCTACCCCTAAGAACACCAAACATACAAATACTATATAAACAATACAGCTATAGCCATTAGATTTAAGACAACAGGATTCTCAAAATCAACCATGTTTGCATACAACTGAGTGTGATGTCCAGTGCTTGAAAGGGAGCTTCAGGCCAAGACGTTTACCAAAACCTTTCCATCTTTGATTAATCTACTGAACATACTTGAGAAGCTACTACGAGAAAGGATTCTGCAATGATTCTAGATAAGGAAACGATTCTAGATAAGAAAATTTGAGTACCTCTTGTTTGCAGCTTCTGTGGATTAATTACAGGCTGAGCTACTAACACGAAAAATCTCAAATCTCACTTTACAAGTGAGATGTTCTCCTGCCGAAGTCAAATACTACATCATCATAAGCTAAAAATAAACTAGTGCCATGAATGCTGCTTGTTAATTAATTCCTCAGGTCAGTTCTTTGACCCATTCACTTCTTATACTGTTATAGGCTTTCTACACTTTACAAGAATACAACAATCTCACCAACTACTAAAGAAAAAAAATACAGAAGTAATCTCTCCTTCATGCTCTGTTCATACTGTAACTGCTATCCTAAAATAGAAAACAAACAAAAAACCCAACCCGTTCACCCTACCTGGGTTAGAGTTGCTGAACAACGACGCTGGAAGCAGACTGGCACAGCCTGGCGTTTCTGCAATTCCCATGAGACACAGCTTGCTGGAGTGAGTTAAGGAAAACAATGATTTCTGCCTAGAAAGAATCAGACTGCCTAACATTTATAGATGGGAAAAGCAAGATGCTAGACACAGCAGCAGCTCACAATACTTTCCCTTTAGTAGCATCTTCTGAGATCCTTGATATGCTTTACATTTTACAATCAAGTCTCAAAACTTCCTTTCTTCCACAGGGAAGGGATAGAAAGAACTCCAGTTCTAGTCTGTGTACTTACATTATCCAGAAAGAGAATGTGAGAGGAATACTAAGGCATCTCCTGTTCTTTCTAATGATAGGAAGCAAACAAACAAAAAAACAAACCAAACCAAAAAAAAAAAAAAGGATCATTCTTCTCATCTACATGTTGATGATGCTGCACTAATTTAGCCCCGTTTTTAATGGAGATTGGTTCGGCAAAGGGGCGCAGGCACATTGAGGAGGCAAGGAAGACTCATTTTAGGTTATGCTGAAATACTTTCTAAACATTATAGCAGATATGAATAGGATTTTAAACTTGTTTTTCAAGTTCAGTGTGGTAAATCTGTGACATGACTAGATGAAAGCATAAAATAATTAAACCAAACAATCCACAACTCCCATCCAGCTCTGAGCAAGTCTGATGTATTCCTGCCACCTTCTGGATCAGTTCTGAAATTCTTGGCCTCTCCCATGAGAAATTATGCACATTTGCATATTACATCCTCTCTTTTGATACTTCAGTGGTACATCTGTTGTCTGCCATCTCCCACATTAAAACCCCTTTTCCTTCTTCTCTCCTGTGATTCTGCATCTTCCATCACTGGTTCCTCCACCATAACACCAACCTTCCTTTTCTTTTAAGACAAATTTGCAGAAGACACTCTGAAAGTGGCAGAGTGTGATGCCGGTGAATTGCTGCCATTCTCAGCCCTCATTCCCCCATCAATATGCTGATGAGAAGCCCACCAACCCACTTCCAAAGAGTGGTCATTTTGGATATGGCATCTACACTGTTAATGAAGTGGGAAGTCTCCACAGTAGCAAATGTAGTCTTTTGCCCACTATAATATTGGAACAATGCTAGGTACATCTCTATAGCAGCAGCTTACATGAGTCTCACTAACACATGACAATTTCTTCTTTCAATGTTCATAACTTTATTTTTCAGGAAAATATTATTTCTGGGGAAAGCATGTGAGATTTCTTCCTGGAAGTTAACATTTTTGTGCAGCATGATGCAGACTACTGAAAGTAGAACTGAAATGTAGCATTTTTTAAAGGATATAAAACATGAGAATCCGGATGAGTCAATGATGCCCAGCACACAGAATTCACCTTCAGACATAAGAAAACATCATTTTTGTGGTCTCTTGTACAATTCATGAAAGGGTATTTCCATGCAAAGATGACATGAGACTAACGGCTGGGCACTTACGCTTAGCCCACTAACTAGCCCAGTAATGGCACACAAAAGAACATTTTAGCTTCATACTCCTCTAAATGTAGAAGGAGACAGGGCAGCATTCAGAAGTCTGTCCAAACCTGAATTGAGGCATCAAGCATATCCTTTTAAGGCAGCATCCTCAAAAAAATCTGAGCATGCAGAGATTACAGAAGTCTGCTGTAAATATTCTTTCTGTTCAAGAACAAACATATTTTCTCCAAACTCATTTTTAAGAAAGAAGCAAACAAATCCTAGTAGTTTCTGGCCTTCAACATTAGTTTTTTCAGCTACTGCCAAGTGCAACTCTGAAGTAAGCACTATCCCTGGAAGGTGGTACCTTCCACATAGCTTTCTCTTCCATGTGTAGGACAGTGCTCCTGAGAACTAAGGCTGGTATAGAGAAATATCAGACAGGGATAGTGCAATTCTCGTTATCAAAACTTCACATTGCCAGATTCTTCCATTCTCTCCTCCTAACCTACTCCCCAGCCCTCAGGCATTTCTACCTTTGCTTTTCAAGGGACAGCATTTAGGGTACACAACTGAAGGAAGCAGGAATAGAACACAGTACCTTGCGGTTTGTGAAGTAGAGGTTGTCATACATCTCCACAGTGAGAGACTCCTTCCCCAAACCACTGAGATTGATGATACCGTATTTACACCCTCCATGTTCTACATCRTTCACAGTGAATATCCGCTCACAAGCAACATCTGCCTGTAAAATAAAAGCATTGTCATACTGGAAAAAATAACTCGAGGTAGCTGGATTAGGTCTAAATTGAAGAAATACGTTAATTCTGATCCCTTCACCACCACCTCCTTTCCATTCATCTCTAAAACAGAGTGGCCACCTCCTTTTTATACACATGCACAGAAAATGCATTCAGTGAGTTAGAAGAGGAGTCAGCCCTTTACCAACAAGAAATACTCCTTCTGATTACACCCATTCTGGTCACTTACTTTGGATAATTAGTGAGCACAGACTGGTATCTGTGGAGGACTCAGCACAACAAATTTTAAGTCTTATGAACTATGAAACTGGAATTTCCCTACACGGCACAAAAGCCTCCTCCTCTTGCTGCATCACACTGCAGTGAAACAGCTGGCATTACACTTCAATTTTTGCCTTACACCATTAAGTTTCCAACTGCCTTCTGGTTTTGGCAACTCATGAAGTGTTCTGTTTACAAGGCCGGAAGCTGGTACAAGAGAACTTCTTGCATTCAAGACCTCTCTTGCACACATAGTACCATCAAAAACAGTAGGAACTGCCTTCAGAGTATCAGATGTGAAATCATTAGTGACATCTACATAGACTCTAGGGACCACAGACTTCATTACTCGACAAATTCTTCTCCTCCATTTTCTTCGTCTTCCCTAAAAAACAAAAACAAACACCTCCCCCCCACCACCTAATTATCCACTCAGCTATCCACTAATTATGACTCTTGTGTATTTCTCAAGAGAACATGCTGGTCAGCTCCAAAAATCATTGTCATATCTATCCTTTTCACCATTTCTCCTTTCTAGGCAAGGAACAGCCTCTTCCTATCTGTTGTAAAAATTACTGAGCACAGTTTTTGAGAACTAACACAACCCAAATAATTCATCCTTGAAAGAAGAATCTGACCTGTAGGATTCAATTACAAGAGCCTGAATTTCCAACAAAGACAGGCTCCCTTTATCTTAAAGGCTTAACAGCTCTCATAACATACCACAATTATCTTAAAATTGCTGGTTCCAGCGACTGAAGAATCTGGACTGTGAATTTCTATCTTCCTCCTCTGCATGCAGTTTACTTTTAATTCATGGACTAGTCTGTAAAAGGGGGGGGGGGGGAAAAGGTATGCCTAGGTTTAATGTCAATGAAAAGTATTGTGGATAAGAGACAGAACTGCTTCTCAGTCACAGAAGATAAAATGCCTGAAGAACTAGCAGGCCCCAGTTTCACTTACATAGCCCATGAATATGTGCATCTTCCACAGCTTTTTCATTCCATTATTTCAAGCCCCAGTATACCTTTGGTAGCAGAAACAACAATATACTAAGTTGCTGATTTGCCTTCTATGGTATTACTGAATCTGAGTATAGAGATTCTAAAGGGGGCTGGGGGTGAGTCTAAGTCAGCTGAAGATCATTTATATAAAGGAAAGCTGCACTGTATTTATAAAGCACAATGTGGCAGAATAGCATATATTGAGAGAAGTGCAAAGTTTTACACTCCAATTATTTGAGATTAGGAAATATTTTCCTCAGTCCAATTCTCAGCACTTTCGGGAAGGTCTGTGAACACTTCTCTAGATGTGCACGATTTAGTCTGCAATGGAAAACAAGGCAGGATCTGATTATAAAGAAATATTAGTCATAATAACAAAATAGTTATATGTTCTTCTCTTGTCCTAACTGGAACAGCAGAGAATGCAAAAAAACTGACAGGAAGAGCCGCACTAACAGCAGAACTTGGTAGTGCAAACAGAAAAGAATTCAAATAATTTTACCTGCAATAACTTGTGGAGCTGAGCAAACCCAGCTGCCTTCTTTGTAACAGCATAGATGAGTTCAGTCCAGCCCTTGCTGTTTTCTAGAAGAGAATAAAATAGAAGCACATTCAGTTATTTGCTTGTTTATGATTCAAACAGCCATGGATCCTTGATGTTTTGTTAACTTTTTCCTCTAGCCTACATTTATATAAAGAATAAAAATAAAAGTTTTAGAAAGTCTGTAAAACACATTCCAGTACCCTCTCCATAGTCTACTAGGGCAAGCAGAAAAAGAGGAGAAATATAATCAAGAGCAAATTCTCTGAGAGAAGCGAGGTGCTCCTAAATACAAAAACTGAAAAAAAATCTAGCCATTATCTGTACTTGACATAATCAACAGTACCATCTTGAGGTGTGAAGTCATCTTCTGGTTTCACTATAACACCTTAAATTCTTAATATATAGCAAAACTTTCTATCACCACAAGACTACTACTAACTATGCAGTCTTTCTGTTGCACTAAACTGCTTTTCCATTCATCACACTTTAAAATTTCATGTGAACACTTTAAATACTGGGGACAGCAAAGGACAGAATATTTGGCGGAGATTAGGAGTAAGAAATTTTTGATAATGCTCCGACAAAGCAAGTATTTAAGAGTCAAAACGTTTGCATCTGGGACCCTGATTCAGATATCTGATTCGACAGCCAGATTTTGAGAAGAGATATATATCCACAGTTCCCATTAAAAACAACCTGGCAAGCAGCCTTTTGGAAATTAAACTAAACTGCTCATGGAAACAGCCAAATTACGGAGACATCTGTAGCATTTTCACAGTGAAGATAGAAGAGCTGAATTGCTGGTTGAAGTCAGAACTTCATTACCTATGGAAAAAAAAAATACTGCACTCCTCCCAAGTGAGAGCATTTGACACAGCACATTTAAGCTGAGCTACAACTACTGACTTGTAAAGCCACAAAACTCTTGGTTTTCAGGTAATTACAAAATATCCTTGTTAGGTATTTTACCCAGACTACTGATATTATTCACCAATATTTACTCTGCTGTAACACTTTATGCCTTAAAATTTATGCCTGGAAAGCCTATATGCTAAAGGTAAGACCAACTTTGTTTTTTCCTGCCAAAAAAATAAGAATTCTTCACAGAAATATTGTTTCAACAGAACTTCATTAGTACTGTTTCTCAGGGTTTGGGAATATGATCAATGTGTTTGTTTATTAAGCATGTGGAAAACCTACAATTAAGACCCCACTTTACAAATCCCAGGCAGGGATTTGAAACCTGGCATCCGATATCCTGAGTAAAATGTAACTGCTGGACTACCTGCTGTTCTGAGCACAGCTCCTGTCTCTTTACAAATTTAGTTTTGGAAATGGCTTGTTTTCATTCCTGTGTAAAACAAACAAGTTCTTCAAGAACTTCAAGGACTCTAAACTCTCAGCAAAAAAGAATTCTCATTTTCCAGCCAGCTTAATTGAAGGAGTTTAGCTTGTGATCTGTCCTGGGTCAGAACACAATAAAGTCTAATTTCAATCTTTTTCAGAGCCTACCTTCTTTTGTTTTTCTTCCTCTTCTAAGAGTCTCAGTCTTTTACATTCCATCGCCTTGTACTGAATTCTCTCCTTGGTGAGTGGGTTGCAGTTATTATGCCCAGGCAGTAGACGAAAATAGCGATTCTTTTCCGAGTCATAGTAAAATCCCGGCAGTTCTTAAAGGGGCAAACAACAGGCAAAATCATACAGGTAACTAAGTTGCTTTAAGTTTCTTTTTTGACATGCCTCATCTTCATAGGAATGTCGAAGGGTTACAAAGCTCAAAGCTGTTACTCCCAGCAGATCCCAAGCATGATAAACAGACTGGGAATAGATAACAGTGTTACCTCTTATCAAATAATTGCTGACAGCCACTTAAAGGAAAGTTTGCAAATGCAGTGTCATTACACAAGTACAGAAGGGATGCCAGCAAGATGAAATTCAGACAGATCAGAGAAGCAAAGGGAAAGGCTTTTGCTGCAGAACAAAAATGACTATTCTTCATAAATCAGTCATGAGGGGACACTGTTGGTTAAAAGACTAGTTAGGGAAGTCTCAAGCAAAATAATTGGCAGCTAAGCATCATCCAAATGGAAATAAAGTGATTCACTTCCCAAAACATGCCACCTTTTCCTGAATACATATGACAGATTTAGATACAGGCAAGAGTACATTTTGACAATATACAGATGCTCATTCCACAGATGGATTGGGAAGAGAGAAACATTCAATTTTAGTGCTTCGCTGCCTGGGTAAATTCACAGTAGACAGGCAGAACACTTCTGACAGACTCATAATGGTGGACTGCCTCAAGGCAAAGGATTTTATTTGAAAAAGGTGAAAGTTAACACCTTCATCTCATTTCAAGAGTTTGTATTTAAACCTTTTGCTATTGCTAGAAATTGAATTGTAAACAGCAGCAAAAATAGATCATTTTAAATACATCTCCTTGTCAGCATCTCTTAGGTTTCAGCTTGGCAACAAACAGCCAAGATTTATTCAGGTCAAAAAAATGTAAAGTTAGTTAGTGCATCTATTGATAAGGTTGTTAACAGTGTGCTGCATTCAGTATATTTAAATCGATTCTATAGCAACAAATGCTTTGCAGGGTACATATTTCTAACAGGCTCACAACTTCTTAAGCATGAATGGGTTGATATGTAAGAGAGTCAGTTTAAACTCTGTTTTTGTCTGTTGTTAAGAGGTTATACAGTCAGTGCTGTTTCAGGACTCTCCCATTCTGGAGAAATGTATGTTACTACAAGCTTAACTTTATTAGGGATGTACATATGAGCCCAGAAACCAGAATAAAAAAGGGACATCTTCCTCAATAGTACTGTTACTGTATCAAGTTCTCTGGTTGCCTCCCTGATTAATCAACAAACAGATCATTCAGCCACCAGACAATACCTCTTAAAGATTACAAAATACATTGAAGGAATATCAATGACTTTGGAAAAAATATAAAGTCATGGGCAGCTGAGTTTTTAAAAAGGCTGAATATTGTACATAGGTTATAATTTTTATATGCTGTCTTGCTTTTTTTGCTTATTAACAGTTTTTGTTGAAAGATCTATTTTATAACATCTTCAGCTCATATGAGAAAAGAAACAAAGTTATTTTCTTCCCAAGCCACACTTGTAGAGAGAAACAGAATCCTATTTCTTCAGTTTATGGCTTGGCTAAGCGCACAAGTTTTCAAACATGAGAAAGGCTTGTGGGCTTGAAAGTGTATTTGTCYCCACCTACTACACCTTTTTAGATCATCTGATATCACTTTTCTCTACAAACTTTTCAATTTATATYCTTCCTTTAACACCATAATAGTAACACTGCTACTGCTATTTTTTTTTTTCATACGGTTAGCATATAGGCGCTGATTTTTTACCAGTAAACATGGTCTCTTACCTGGTGCTACAGAGTTCTGTGTTAAACTGGAAGGAGAATTTTCACTGTTGCTGGGGCCTGCATTCACAGGGGACTGTGTCTCCTCCTGTTCAGGTCTAAAAGAGAGTATTGCCTTCAAGACAGGCTCACAACTGTCCTACAAACCTTTATTGGAAAGGCTCCTGAAAGCAGTTTGTTATCACATTARTAGAGTACAATTTCGCAGGGCTGTCATAAGCACACTGTGTGAATCACCATACACCAAATTATAAAAAAGAAACAGTAAAAATGTTTAGCCTAAAAACCTCTTAAGAACATTAGAGACATCAACATCTTAAAAGTCTTTATTATTTGCTAAAACATTGGAGGCAGATTCTGATTGTAGGCCTGCCTTTAACACCTCAGCAAAACATTAATTCTTGGCATTTTACTAACTCCTCTTGTATTAAAAAATAAAAGAAAACAAAAAAACCCTTGTAAACATGGGAACTCTTTATAGCATAAAGYGAAAGAGACGGCATATGTAAAATCTTGATGTCAGATAAAAAATATTTTGCTATGGTCTTCAAGACACGAATCTTGCTCATGAGGTTCTAAAAGAAGCAAGCTAAACAAAAATCCGAAGAAAAATCCAAGGAAAAAAACCTCTCTACTTTTGTCATCACTACTGCAGTTGATTCTAGGTAATTGCAGCTTATTTCTTTTTGAAATCATTAGAGTAAACACGTTCAATACCAATGAGTGAAATTCATTCGGATGTTTTCCGAGTCACCTGTACAATTCTCACTTTTCGAGACGGTTCTTATTACATGTCATCTTATAAGCATTAGGCCAAGACGCTTTACACGATTTGTAGTTTATTGAAAACAAACTGACACAAGGATTCTAGTCCTAATGCAGGCTCTATTACCGTCTGACTGTACAAGCTTAAAGTAGTTAAAGAGCATAAAAATTCAATAGATGAAAAAAAACCAACACACCAAACCAAAAKACTTACAGCTTTTTAATAAAATCATTTTTTAATTTTATATTCATGGAATTAGAATCCATTCATATCTCTAACTTTTCTTACATAAGAGTTGCTGCATTAACGCTCTCTCACTCTCTGTCACTCTCTCAAAAAAGTTTTTTAGATGACTAAAGCAGAGGATCAGCCCATACTATTCCTGCAAGAGAGACCAACACAGAAAAGAGAGAGTTCTAAAGTTCAAGACCTACTTTTCTGAAAGAGTCAGTTTTCAAGGAAGTGAATTATTCCTACAACCCTCTTTTTTTCAGTTACCTGATCKGCTAGATGTGGTAGTTAACACCTACTTTACTGTACATTATTAAAACATTTTTAAACTTTTAGGGAGATCCTTTAATGACAGCTTTTATACCAATAGACACTGAGGGGTAAAACAAATGCGGGGGGGGGGGGGAGTACTTAATTTTTCTTCCCTGAACTACCTTTGCATATTGATGAAGAGCTTACAAAACAAGATCAGGCAAACCCAAAAGGATTAGTTCAAGGTAACACATCTCAGTTTCAAACCAAAATACAGTTGCGAGCACGTGATGAATTTCCAAAGTTCAATGCAACTCCAGTCCTACCAGGAATATTTTTGATGACAGGTATACCAGAAATACTATCATCTTGATTTTTAGGCAGCAACCATCCCATTTCTGGATAGCTACCATCAAATTGAATCAGGCATCACATCTAACAGCTTAACCTGTCTTAAGTACAAATAGCATATACTTGCCTTTCAGCATAGTTACTGTGATTGGTTCTTCTATACCGATGGTGATGGTAACTTTGTTTGAGACTGTTCCATCCATGCTTTTCTTTACCTCTCCAGTAATTTCTCTTCATTCCTGCTTCCAAAGCAAACATACATATTTTAATTCTATTTACCCAAAAGAGTCCAGCATACTAGATAGTCTCTTAACGCAGCTTTTTTTCCAACCAGATTTCAGATAGCTTCATATTGGCCCAGTGATCAAAATAAAGAAACACACAAAAGAAAATAACTTACTTTTAAAGAAGAAAAATACACACAAAGCGTAAGGGCATCAAACCTTAAAGAAGGAAAGGCAGAACAGCACCCCAGGCCGCTTGAAGGGAGACCGACATAAGCACGGTGTGGTTTTGTTTCTCTCTTGCACGCAGTACGGATAAATAATCTCGTACGATCCAAGTTCTCACGTGCTCAGGCTGGAAGGGTTGCGCAGCTAAATTAAGGACTGGCGCAAAGCTTTCAGCGCACGACCCTTTCTCCGAAGAAGGGCGCTTTCACGACACGGGGGCAACGCGGCGGGACCAAGGGCGGCCTCCCGCTGGGCCCGCCTGCCCGCCGGTACCGCAGGGTCGCGCCGCGAGCGGGGCGGCGCCGGCAGCTGCCCCAGGAGGCCTCCGCTCTCGCGGCGGGCAAGATTCAGCCGCGGCCT